>NC_088857.1:34042863-34342863 GCF_963853765.1 Magallana gigas | reverse complement strand
CTGATTATGAACAAAAGTTGACTGCTCCTTGTGTCATTGAAAATAAAGTAGTTTAAAGTGAACAAGCTGTGAGGCAAATGCAGATAAAAAAGGAGTTAATGTTCATTGACAAATTATGTGAATGAAATGTGTTACAATGCCTTTAATGGACAGATGAGTTAGAATTACAGCCAGAGAGAGCTGCCATAGAAACTCGTGTTCTGGCTTCTTCTATCTGCATGTTCATCAGCAGTAATGGCAGCCATGCTCATCAAACTCGCATGGTGACCTTGGGATTATGCAGGTTTAGCTCACCTGTGACATTAACTCAGTATAGCTAAATTAAGAGGGTCGGATGGGCGTTGCCAACTTTAGATGATATTAATCTTGAGATTATATTAAGACAATATTAATCTTTAGATGAAGAGCTCAATTTAAAGATGTTGGGAAATATTTAAATTTATGATCTGAGATATTTTGAATTTTTTCTTTACCAATAAATAATTCACAGCAAAATATATAATTTTTAAAATTTTAAGATATCTGATGGGAAAATTAATGACATTCTAGCCTCAATCATTAATTAGGATTGCCTGCAGTGATGACAGGTACTTGCATACTCCTCTTTTTTCATCCGTTTTGTCGCAGAGCAACTTTCTCATTCAAATAGACCAATCAAATCTGGATTTCCTATAACAATAAAAAGTAAGAGTAGTTAAATATTTAAAGTTTGTGATATGTGTTTGGTCATACAAGTGCTTTCCTTGGTCTACTCCCCTATAACCTTTGAAAATATGTTTTAGTTTTAATTGGTTTTTGGTGTGGAAGGCAGTTTGAATAATATCTTTGTTGCCATTTCAACTTTTTGTAAAGTTTGAATCATATAACGTTAGCCCTACATTTACATAGCCAGTTAAAGAATGTGTCAGGTTAGCAATGTGGTCTTCAGGCATGCCTTGTTTTTGCTATTAAGGTTAAAAAAAATGTCCAAGCTTCATAAATTATGCCAAATGGACACAAGTGGCTATTTCTTTAATTTTTGTTTAAATCAGTTAATTATTTGTGCTTCTAAGCAAACATCATTATTGTGTGTGGCATCTATATGTTAATGGCAATTATCTTTTTAGTATACTACGTAGAAAAACACCACATTGAAATGTAATCTGAGATACTTAACTTATGATGATTCAGAAATGATGGAAGTTAATGTGCTTAATATGTATGGAAAAACTGCATCATGATAATAGATTTAACAATCCTGATTTTCTCAGAATACTAATGGACACTTTAATATAAAGAATTCAGTTGTACATGTATTATTTTACATAATTTTTTTTTTTCAAATCACCCAACCTTATTAAATTTCATGTTTAAAGTAAATCTGAGACCCTATCAAAACATCTGAACTAATTCAGTCTGTTCGAGTAAATATTTTCACGGAGTGATAGGATTGTTGGATTTTCACTGTTAATAGGTACTTTGAATGTAGTCAGCACACCCCATTAGGCCAGTGCTGAGCTGACATGTTTTCTTTGTAAGGCGGAATTGTCCGTCTGGGCCTGGCCTCTCATTTGTTGACGCCTCTGTTTGTTATTGATCATCAGCCTCCGACAAGTATGTCAACAGTTTAGCATTGTAGCCTTTGTATTGTCAACAGTGTCACTGGGCAGCAATATTTTCTTATTTCTGGACAAAAATAGTCCTACACCCACAGTCATTTAGAACTTGTACAAGTGTCTTTAGTTAGGGAAATGGTGATGATGATTTAATAATGATTTTAATTTACTAATGATTTAAATCTTAATTGTTGGAGAGAGAGAGAGAGAGAGAGAGAGAGAGAGAGAGAGAGAGAGAAAACTTGCATGAGAATATCAGTATATGTATCATATTTTATGTTTTTTTAAATAATGCCTTATTTGACTCAATTTACTCATTTTGATGAATGAAATATTGTTGACAAAATAATATGAAAACCTAATTGTGATCAGAATAGTACAATATTTCATTTTTTTTTATTTGAACATACAATAATGTAAAACTGCAAAACCTCACCACTGTATAATTATTTATAAAACTAATTTTATTTAATACTTTGAAGGATCTAGCAAGGGAGATAATTATGACACTTGGAGAGGCATTTGAGGTCGCCTACCAGATGGCACTGAAGGACAAGGCTATGGTGGAAGCCAGCGAGTTTGAGCAGAAGTTGAGTCAGAGTGACACAGATGAATCCAGTATATCCTCCTCGAAAGCCTCCATTAACACCGTCTGACAGCAACACTTACCAGGTGATTTGTTGTAGGTGACCATCTGTTTTATCATCATCAACATTAAATCCTTTATGAAGGATGAATGGTGGCATTGAAACATATGATGAATGGGGTAACCTACATGTATTAACCAATGATTGGCAAGGATTATTGTTCTTGGTGGTCCTTATTTTACCTTGGTCTTGGGGTATCGGTATATCAAGATCATATACGTTTTCAGTTTAGTTCATGTCTATGATGTTGAAACATTTAAATGCATCAAAGCCTGATTAAAAAAATTTGACAGAGAGGTTATTCCCCTTTTGCCATACACCATATGACGATAGCCTGTGTACACCCTGTAACCTTTGTTAATTACATGTGGGGGCAAAACTTAAAGGGCTTTATGGCCTAAAAATTACAGCCTGCATATTTTGATGAAAGATTACACAACTGTCAACAAGGCGGTTATGACATTGCTAGAAAAAATATAGAGTTCAATCATTCGTAGAGGGTACGGACAGCGATTTTATTACTCTCCAATTTCACGATCGCATAATTCGTACCTGTTAACACGTATTTAACGAAAAACTAGTGTGTTCATTATCTGTCCTTCACTACCTAGTAAAGCGAAATTAATTCTGAAAGCAAGCGCGATTCAATCTAAATATATGCTATATTGCTACATTGATCTTTACTGGATTACATGACCGCTACGAAGAGGTCGAACTTTCAGTTAACGAAAATGATAAGAAGATAGGAAGTAGATATTAAATTAGGAAACATTAGCTTAGATTTTATTGCATTTTATATACATGTATTAAATCTCTATATGCAGATGTTCTTGAAAATGTAGATCAGTAAATGGCTACCGATCCGGGTGTCATTTCGAGGCGTTTGTTTTTTCTACTAAATTTGACGTCAATTGTTCGTGCCCAGTGACACACTGTGATTGCTGCAACCCGATCTCATTTCTGGCTTTATTTTCTTTGTATCCTACGGCGCTGTGTCAATACATGCCAAGTTGCGCTGCCGTTCCTCTATGGAAATATAATAGGCTTGACCCTGATCTTGTGCGTAGCTAAATCAACTATATTGCACAATGGCAATTTCAACTAGATTCGTAGGGGCTCAATTATGTGTCATTAAGCACTTTAAATGTAAGGGCGGAGCTTAGGTATTTTTGGAAAAGAGGAGGAGACATATGAAAGCGTAAGGGAAAGAAAATTAATTTTGTTGTTTTATGTGCCTTAAAATTGATTTTTTTAGTGGTTTTCTGGATGTTTGATCATGCAAACAAATTTTATTCGTTGCAGCGAAGAGATTTCTAGCAGCCATATAATTACGTTTACAAAGAACGATTGGCCTTAATATACATAATATCTATTATCTATGTCAAAATTATGATAGCGTGTTCAGACGTGTAGATAAAAATTTTGGTGCAACATCGAAAGAGTAGTTTAACGTGAACAGCTATTATCGCTTTAACGTTTTTAATATGCAAAAAATATGAATCGCTTTGGTACGCATTTCAGTATCTGTCATCGTTTAACATATGTTTTGATTCAGTCATAATAGTAAGACATTTTCAAGTAAATAATTGGACATTCGCATGAATTTGAAATCGTCCTTACAATAACTCGCCAAGATTTTATTCTGATATATAGTCGTCAGATTGCATTCAAGGACTATCCTTATAGAAAAACAGGGTTGATTTGTCATCGAAATCTGTTGTTCTGTTCTTTTCCTGAATTTAATAAAAAAAAATTCTTTATCGTATTTCCAAATATATTTTCCATTACGATAAAAATTTTGACATTTAGATATAATTGGATCTAACCGAACAAGTCAAATCGATACTGGTAAAGCAAACAGTTATTTTACCATCGGCAGATTTAAATGTTGGGAAAGAAGTTGATATAAGGATTGCTACCCACTCTATGATTTTGCTTGAAAAATGAAAAAAAAAAAACGCATTTGTAAAAAAATCGCTAGCTGTTGGATTTGAAGTGGCCAAACATTGTAAAAAATCGTAAATATAAAAGTTCATATCAACACGTGGGAGCAACATTCATTGTATTGACTGGTATATTAGTGGTTTATTTGTACTTTGATTATTCATACCTTTAATACACGTTGTTCTAGGCTAACAATAAATCAAGAATATGGCATGATTATCAATATACCGGTACATAAATAACTAAATGTAAATGAATTTTACGAAAAAAATTGCAGGAGTTCTCTTTCCTTAGGTACTATTTTTTTTTATGGAAGCTTGTCACTAAAACTTGTAAACAACTATTTGTCACAAGAAAGACATAGGTAGATGTGTCACATCATTTACAATACTTCAGGTAAATATACACAGTTGGGACCAGGTAAAATTATAAAAGTAACAAAGTAGATTTATGTTTTCAGAAAGCTTTTCATTCTAGGCTGAGTTAAAGACCTAAGCATAGTTATGCAATCATTTCTATAAAAGCGTTTAATAGAGATAAATTATTTCAATATAAACAAGGTAAACAAATCATTATGACTCTTCATGAATTTGATCTAGCTTATATCTAGCTAAATCTTGACAATATACAGATAACAACATTATGTTAACACAAAACTGTAACTATTAGATCATGAGAGAAATATTCTATAGAATCTTTATGAGATTGAATGAATTAAACCACTTTCAAAGCTTTATGCTCCTCGAAACACTACAGTGTAGTTTTTGGTAATTGACCAAGTATTCAAGTAATTGCAATGGTCAATTCAACATTTCATGATTCCTTTATGGATTTCATGTAACACTGACCAGCTTTTGAAAATTTCCAGTTTCCTCGTCGGTGTTTGTCTTTTTGCCCAGAAGACTGGCGGAATTTCTGTGGTCTGAGTTTGTCACAACACTCGTTCTTGTGTGCTCAGTGCTCAGGCTCTGAGATGACTGTCTGTTGAGTCTCCGTTGATGAAGCATCCTCCTGAAATAGGTCGAGTGTTTGGACAAGAAAGAAATATAACCCAGCTGAACCTCTTTCAGTCGGATAGCATATATGATTGGGTCAAGCAAGGAATTGCAGAGCAAGAGAATGTACAAGTAGTTGTTGGCTTGCACAAAGACCACCAAAAAGTCTTTAACTTTGGATGCATCGACATGAACTTGTATGATCATGGCCAACTCGAAGAACATATCAGGTAACCAGCAGATACCAAAGGTTCCGATGATGAGGAGAGTGGTAACCAAGGCTTTTTTGTTGTGCATTTTATTTTTGGACATCACTGCCACAGGAAATTTATCCATGGCCTTGATTTTGGAGTAGAGGGTGATATAAATGACAGTTATTCCAAGAAAGCATAGAACAGTCAATAGGATGAGGAGGTATTCGGCTTGGTAATTGCTGTAGAGGGCACGCTCACACATATTGAATTTCTCTAACTCAGGTGGTTTCTCAAGTCCTGCATAGAAATTAGAAAAGCCACCAAGAATCGCAATGCCCCACAAAGCGACTATCATCAGCTTCACTCGACTGGATGTCATTATTTGGTTGTAGTGTAAAGGTTTCATGATGGCAACATAGTGGTCTTGAGCCATAGCGAAGAGGTTAAGAAGGGATATTAAGTGTGCGGTGACGTTTAAGGAGACCACAAACTGGAACCCACAAGCAGACAAGAGACGGTCATCCTTGGTGTGCATATGAAATAGAAGAGGGGGGTTCAAAGCTTTGTTCATGATATGAACCACAACACTGAACACTGTAAAAATATCCGAGGCAGCCAGGCTGAGAATCAGTCGAAAATGTGCGGTGAATATGTTCGATGGAACATGAGTGGTAGCAAGAATAGACAAAACGTTTGTACACAGAGCCATGATACAGAGAATAATCAGGATTATTGTCACTGGTTCCTGGAGATATTTGTCCATGTCTATTTCCAACATTTTAGTTAAATTTAAAGACTGCAGAAATCTGTTAATGTCCTCCATTGTAAGGTTTTCCATAGGGACATTGAAGAAAGTTTTATTGATGCCCATTTGTTGTAAAAGCATCTCCATTTGCAGGTATTGGACAGTGAGGTTGGTCATTATCAGTGATTATTTTGTGGGAATCTGAAAAAGAGAAGAGTACCAGTATATATTGATTATATGAATTAGTTATTGTTTCTTGTCAAACTTTAATTTACTCATATCTATTACATTCCTTGCAAAGGTTGAATATTTTTCTGATATTTTCACAAAAAGTATCATATAGAAACATGCAGTTTTTCATTTTAAAATAAAATTAAATGAAAATTTAATTGAATTAAATTACCCTTGAAGCAAAATACTAATTTATTGATACAAATCCACCTTGCAAGTATACTAGTTTTTTAAGGAATTCTGGGTAAAACCGGCATACATAAGAAAAATTAGATATTTCATCTTGAATGTCTGTTATGCTGCCAAAAAAATAATACAGTCATGTTACACTTCTTATTCATTGATACTGTATTTTAATATTGATTGTTTTTTTGCTTTACTAAAAGAGTAATTTTGTCATTTGAAGGTCTTAATTGATGAATATTAATGCTTTAAATTTATTGGAGACTGAAATTTATTAATATATCAAGCTAGGTTTCAAGTTAATTAATATATAGTTGTATATGACCCCCCCCCCCTCCACCTCCAAAAAATATTTTTAAAAAGCAACCATTGAGTTGCATTGGTCTATTAAAATCTTAATACCAAATAGAATTAAGAAGATAGGAACAATAGACTCTGACCAGCAAAACAAAATAATGTACTTGCATACCTTGGTGGCAACGAGTCCAAATGTTGTTCAGTACATTTTTAGTGCAACTGATTGTCAAGCTCCCTCTAATCCAGGTTGGGCCTGGTCACAATTGACAAGCAATGTCCTAACTGTCCAGGACAGAATGAAATACGAACGCTACGTACTTGCCCTCACATTTAGGCCCTGGGGGTCAGGTTATAAGAGAGAGAGCTACAAAACAAAGACTTAAAAACCTCCTTTAGGAGAAGCTGTGGTGGTGCATTGTGGGTTGTCAGGAGCTGTAATGAAGAGGTCCATCATATGAAGTATACTTTTGTTCTACATATATATATATATTCCACGGAAAGTAAAAGGAGAATGCTACTTATGACATGGAGGGCAATTTGGAAATTGATGTAAAAGACAAATATTGTCTATTAATGTTTATTTATTAAAGAAAAGGTTGTCTATTAAAGAAATGGTAATGTTTCCACAAAGAGAATACTCTTAGCTTTTAAGAATAGTTCGCAGAAATTTGTGAATGTGTCAGTATTTTTAGGAGTGTCTATTCTTCGATATGTTCAATGCAGGTCCCAATGGCTCCCTGGATACATTCATGATAATACTGTTAGTAGTTTCTAGATAGAATTCTTATTCCCTCAGTTTTTCATTTTAGTCTTTTCCATCAGACATGAAGGTTTAATGTAAGATAAGGGACAGAACATTTATATATAGGTGATAAAATACATAATTGTTTTTTTAACAGTTATATATACATGTAGATGATAAAATACATAATGGTTTTTTAAACATGTAGCTATAGTGTTTACAGCTTGAAGCGTGTGCAGGACTTTGATTTATGTTTTTCATGTTGTCGTGTATATATATGGATGAAGAGTGTAAGATTTATAGTGAAACAGTTATTAGCTTTTCCATTTGTTAACCATTATTACAATAGAACGCATTCAATAATATCAACAAAAAATTGATAAGAGAAGACATCAGGGAATTAGTTGACATACAGTAAAAAGTTGTCTTCTATTTTCTCCCAAATGAAGTCTTAATGTGTGTTTAAGAAAAAAGAGATGTCTTCCATGACCTAATTATGTCTTTTCTGTTATTTGTAGGGAAAGGGAAAACAGAGGAGACCATACCTCAAGGTAGTGGATAGTGTACCTTAAGGTAGTGGATAGTGTACCTTAAAGTAATGCATTAAAGAGAACTCTGGGAATATCATGTCTGAAAGTGCCATATGTAATTCTGTAAAGACTGCTTCTAAGCTGTGATGCTGGGGTCCTGCTTCCATGCAAGTACAAATGTAACACCCTCTGCTTACATGGCACAAACTGCTTCAGGGATCGCACTGTTCACTGAGCACTTGCTGTATATAAGAGCCAAGGACTCTGAACCTGCTATTGGACATCGGCCATTGAACCAGTGTTATTGTACATACTGTTTTATGAACAAGTAAAGAAACATTTGTGAAATGATGGGGTTGGAGCTTTCTTAATGAATCCATTGTAGTGTTCAGCCATTTATTTTTACTCAAAAGCTTATGAAACATATTTTTCTTTTTTTACAAAGCATGGATGTATGAAGGTTTTTTTAATTAAAAATTGACAGAAATTACATACACTCTTGACTACTTCAGAGACAATTTCATATAAATATTTATTATAACAACCCATTGCTTGATTTTTGCTTATATTTTTCAAAATGTCATTCATGGGAGTGTATTGTGTAAGTACACAGTCCTATGTCAGTGAAATAGTTTCAAAATGATGATACACGTGGACATTGATTATGAATTGCTGGGTTTTATTTTTACTTTGTGTTATAAATGCAGGTGCTTAGTTACTAGGATGATGAGCTGTGTGAACATTGTCATGAAACTCGAACAAATGTCGGTACTTAACGATCTACACATAAAATCAAAACCTGTGTTCATGCAAATTATTTTATTTATATATTAAAGTCATGTTTTTGAAACATGTCAGAAGATATCATTGTACGTAGAATTCATGTACAAATGTATTTATATTTTTTTATAGTTGATTTGAGAACATGTGGCAAGTACTGTAAACCAACTTTAAATTTATTCGCGAAGACATTATTTCGCGATTTACTGAACACAAACTAGTTCGCGACGACTCATTTTCGCGAGTAAGCCTTATAAAGACTTATGTTGTTATAACAATCATAAGACAATGGCTGGTTTGCGGCGAGAAATATTCTCGACAAACCTTAGAAAATTTCTCACTCGCGAATAAAAGTTGGTTTCTGGTACTTTTCCATGTATTTCTGATTGCAGTTAATTATTCAAGATGTTTTGCTTGGTTTAGTACTAGACTGCGTACAAAAAGTGCTTATTTAACCAACACAAAGTTGTTATTTCTTGACAGTAAATGTACATATATTACAATGTAAACACAAATTCAAAACAGAAACCTTTGAAACATGTCAGACATTCATTTTACTTTTCCATCGTAATTTTAAGGGAAAAAAGCATTTTTTGGGGATTATATATCTTCAATATAATAAATCTAATTTAGTTTTACAAATTCCAAACTTACACAGATTACGTTATCTTCATGTATATGTTTTCTGCAATATTACTATTACTATACTGATAGTCATGATTCATGCAAAGTTTGATGAACGATTGTCCATTATTATTTATATGTGTATCTCAGTATGAAATTTACGTGTACCTTTAACAATTGATGGACATGATAATTCCATGTGTTGATAGTTGTTGGGAAAAGTTGTTATAACTCTTGTTAACAAATGGAACAGATTTGCAAAAAAAAAAAATTCTTAAGCATTTTGCAGATCTTTCTGTGCAATATAGAATGATTTGAAGTTGCTTGTACCCAGTAGTTTAACATGAATCCTGCTATTTGATGTGTGTACAGAAAATTATTATACATTCCTCCAGGGTCAGAGATTACTCTTTGTTCTAGCCATATTAAACTGTTATATCTTTGTCTGATGTAAAATGGATTTTTTTAGATGAGATTATAATCATGTTTTTCATTGTTATGTATACTAACTTTTTATTACACCTTTTAATTAATTCATTTCCGATTGGGCTTTCTTTAAAACAGAACTGATTGATAAGTTAATTATAATATGATTATATAAATTATCTGTTTTAACGTGTACTTAATATTTTGATAGTCCTTTAAGTTTGATAAATAAATGATGCAATTTTTTCTTAAAATTAGAAAAAGTTTATACTGATAATGAAAATAAAATGAAAATGTATGAAAACAGAAATAAACAACATTCATCAGCGAGTTATTTTTGTTGTTGTGTTGTGACAATCTCAGTCCTTAACCCTTACAGTTGTAAATCAGTATTTTTGTTGTCAGCTGAGGGTTTTCCTCGTAAAAATCTACCGCCATCCAGAACTGTCACAAAAACGTACGTTCTCCACGTGCCTTGGTAGTAACTTGGTACATTACTCTGTCGTCCGTACAGAGATTTATGATGGCAGGTATTCACTGGCTTAAATAATTTTCTCGAGCCCCTGCACAAAAACATTACCGGCTTTCGTTCTCAGCAATTTCCATCGTTACGTGTTTATTATGGACATTGGTTAAAATTGCACGTAAATACGAATTGAAGGAAAAAACAAACCTTTGACAGACTGTCCCCAGCTACAGAAATCATTGTTTTAGAAAACACATACAAAATTACAAGAAATGGTCACATTTCCAGTGCTAATGTCATCGGAAACTGTTAATTGCCGATTGTATAAAAAAAAATAATAATGCACTAAAACTCGCCCAGATCACTTTTTCTCTCATCTATGCACTGACATTAGTAGTCCTCTTTTTTATCCCTGCAGGCTAACAGAGTCACCTTCTTTCCATTTTTTGGCAATCAGAGAATTTGATCTTTTATCAGAAAATATCTGAAACACGCTTTCACCATTCATGTTATCTGCTGTACATTTCAAATGATGAGAAGATGTCACCCTTTGATATTCAATATAATGCCAACATAAAATGCTTTTAAACATTTGTATGATAAAGTTACTAGTCATAAGAGATATGATAAAGCATTGTTTTGGAGTCGAGCTATACTTTGCTATCTAGATTTCCAGTACTTCCTTTTTGCATCAGATTTTTAGATCTAAATCAACACACCGGAAGTTAGTCCAATAGATGACGATGACATTCAGATCATATGTCGGCTGTCAATTTGTAACTTATCCTTTGAGGTTTCACTTGCAGCAGAAGAGGGAATGCGATGCAAGTGCAATAGTTCAAAAAAGTTGTTTTTTTATTGTGTTAGTACAATGTGCATATTAGGCAGAGCATATAAAAATGGAACCTCGTGAACATTGGTCGGAAAGATTTTTCTTTTATATTTTTAGATCAAATATTAATGCTTCTCATATGGAATTATTTTCACATGGAACTTTTTTCACATGATCCATTTAGTATTTTGAAAGCCGTCGTGAAAGATCAAATTGAGCATATGGTATTATGATAAATATATACATGTACATGCCTGTTTACGAAATGTAAGAGATATTGCTCACTGTTAAGAAAATATAAATTTATCAAATCCTAGCAGTCGTGCTTTTGCATGAAAACTCTAACATTAAACGCTACAAGAAGGAAACTGGTATTTTAATGCGGAATAGTGTACATGTACATCTATGTCGTGTTAGAAGATGACATATATTTTTAATTCCACAACATGAATCTCTCTGTCGACGCAATTCACCAAACATCTTTTGCAGTTTGGCTCTTTTACAATCCCCCATCCCCCTCCCCCCTCTCTCTCTCTCTCTCTCTGAGAATTGCAATGAAGGTCAAGGCATATCATTCACGACATTTGATTCATAAATTGATTAACCATACTACGGTCTAAAAACAACTGACAAGGAACAAATTTTGCCACATCGACCTTATTCTTACTATTTATGTACTATATTTACCCTTGGATTTTCGCCTGTACAAGTACAACTACGTAAACAACATTTGCAAACCTAGTTGTCACGAACGTAAAAATTATTAATGTACCATCATGATTTGCAGAATTGTAATGCAACGATTGTAAAACTTAATCTGCAGGAAGTGGAACTGAAACACGAGAGAGAGAGAGAGAGAGAGAGAGAGAGAGAGAGAGAGAGAGAGAGAGAGAGAGAGAGAGAGAGAGAGAAAATTATTCTGATAAGTTAAAATCTATATTTTTTTTTACATTTTGTCTTTAATAAGTATTTTGTTTACTACCCTATCTTTTAATCCCGATCATTGTTTTTATTACCTAAAGTAAACGCAGTGTTTATTGACTTATTTATCTTGAACTCAAAAGTTAAAAAATTGTTTTGTTATTGTTTGTATACATCGGCATATTTCATCTTAAAAGAGTGATTTCGACTTCAAATTCTAAGAAATATATAAACATGAATGACAGTAATATCTTAAAGTTATCAATGCCATTTACAAGTACTTGAATTTATAAATAACTAGCGATAGAGTAATTAATTTTTCTATAATTACATGTACATGTAAGTCATTAATTGAGATAAAGCAACCTATTCACATCTATGTGGAATATTATATGTCGTAAAACAGGGGTAATACGGAGTATTTTCAATTTGTTACAACCATAACAGAATTAGGAAATCGCTTCATTTATGTTTTAATTTCTGTAATTTTCTTATAGAATTTCTCGAAAATGAGAAAAATGAAAACAATTGGAATTCTTTTCAATTTTTCGAAAAAAAAAAACGATGCCACAGTCACAGTGTCAGTTTCTTTAGATATTAGTGAATAAAGATAAATAAGTGTTGTCAAATTACTACAGGCTAAATTACACGGTGTAATGTTAATGTACGACTTAGCTGCTACTTCAATTACTTAAAATATGGAATATTTAACTATCGGGGCTTATTGACAGCAACAAAAAGGTAAATAAAAACTACAAAAACAATAATTTTACAAAACAAGATTGCTTATTTACTTGTATAAAATAAGAAAAAAGACTTTGTATTCTTTTTAAATTTAAAAATGTTTATAAATACTCAAATGACATGTTTTATCAATATATTCGTTGTCGTATGAATACAATTAAAATATGCTTCCAAAATATGGCATTGCAATTTTTTTAACCGTAAGCTTTAGTATAGTTTACATTTTATGTTAAATATTGTCTATATTTTCATTTTTTTCTTTCAAAGTGTTGCAACACATAGACAATCAAGCCTGACCTCGGGATTTTCGGATGACAAGTGTATGAATTATTTCTAATCATAACAAAAAAATCAGAACTATTATTTTCTTTCCAAATCTACAACTTTAATCCAATATAAGGTCATATTGTGACCAATTACTGGTTTAAATGTATAACATAATATTATAATTTGGAACAAAATGTAAAAGCAATTTAGGTTATTCGTTTACTGTCATAAAATTCATATAATTACATGTAATATTTTACGTAACTCGTTGTTGTCTTTTGTTTCTAAAGTACCCGTACAAAGAAAAAAAACAAAAAAAACGCCTAATCTATGCTTATATTATTTTCGTAATACTATGATGTTAAGTATCATTGACAATTATCCCAAATTTTAGTTTATTCCATTTATTACAAAATGCTTCAAAAAATAAATAATTTGAAAAGAAATAATTTATTTTTAAAATTTAGTAAACTTTGAAAAAACCTTTTCTTGAAATTGAAAACTTATTTAAGCATTCCACCTCATTCATACAATATTACGATGTTTCATTTTATTTGAATAAGAATAAATAAAATTCAAATTTTAAACACAAAGAGAACACCTCTTATTTCATAAGGCATTCAAGAGTTTCAAGCTGTAACGAACTTACCAAATGTATTAAGATTTTAAATAAATCCTTTTACACAAATACATGTATACTCGTAAATGATTAAAGTAATATGTGGTTAGTTTTGAAAAAAAAAACACCAACACACCCTCAGCCATTACTTTTAGGACAAAAAGAATGCATATTTATAAGTAGGTCACGGAATTTCGTCTAAAGTTTAATGATGCATGAAATCCGTGCACATTTTTCTGCATACAAGCCGCTCCTATATTTAAGAAATAATTACAGCATGAAATGATAGGTTATAGATCTTTCCTTTCAGTGGGGCTGAAACAGTGCCGTCGATAGTTGTACTGGATGAAATCTTCGATGATGCGATATTGAATAAAAAAAAAACCCAGCCAAATTAAAAAAAAATATTTTTAAACTTATGATTTTTTCTCTTTGATTAAAGTGTCCTGATATTTTATTTATGACTTGAAAATATTTCAAAGCTACTCATTATATACTTTGCAATTGCCGATGCAAACATTTTCTTTCCTCAAATCTCATATTCATCAGTGCTCGCTATCTCTGATTATTTTGAATTCAAATTTTGAAATGAATAAAAATCTTTCCGATTCTTCTAAAGCTGTCTTTATAAGTTCAAAATCCCTTTAAAGCGTTGCTAAACACCCTTGCATCTTATGAACCACATCTTTTGAAAACAACGCAAGACATACAGATCTCATGCGTAATATTCCAGAATCTCAAATAACGCGAATTGTCACGGATTACGAGATTTTACACGAGACTTACCGTGAGCTGTTTTGTCAAAGAAAACCATGAACTGAGAGGAACCAGATTAGTCTTTGATCTCGCTATTTTCAAGGTGAAGTTGAATTAGGATTAGATGCCGATTTCTTTTTCATAACACGGATTATGCTAATTATGTAACATAAAGCAAGATATTGAGATGAATTCAGATTAAGATGGCACTATCGATTCGCTTAGACTTTCGAGTTTCCAAGAGATAACGTTACGTATCAAATTCAAGGTTTCATCCAGTGACTCGTAATTTTTAAACAAATCAATTGAATCAGTTGATTCTATAAATGTTACGAGGCAAATGTCACTAATTTGCATACATAATAACGTCAAATGTACACATGTTGACCACTAGTATATACTGACATATTTATGTAAATATTTTACAACTTGATCAGTACCAAGGTTCATCATGTTGATGCTTTTTATAAAGGGTGCGAAGAGGAATTCATTCATGTGCTTTCTCTGATGTGTAAGAATTTCATTCTGAAGTTAAGTACATGAAAAAAGTCAACGTTTAATCTTTCATTGGTATACTGGTAAACATTAAAAGAGAGATTTCATGATTCTATATAATTACATTGATAAATTACACACACTTATTGGCTATACTGATTAGTACATTCAATTATATTTCAACGACAATTAATATGGACATATTGTTATATAGAAAAAAACCCCACATAAAACCCACGGATGGTATCCTCGTTGCGCACTGCCACAACGAAGATTTCCTGCAACGAAGCTTCTAGTATTAAACCTAGAATCATTAAATAAATGAACAGTATAAACGTTTAAAACAAAAAGGGGGGGGGGGATTACACCATACATGTGTATGTGCAATTAAGATCAATCAGTAGTTTGAATTTCTTCTTATTTGTTACATCTTTCTGTAAGGAACTCAAATTTCATGCTAAGAATATGCCTGCGATTGACTGCCATTGGCAACAACGTTTCATTGGTGCAATCTAATTGTCATTAAAAAAGACTTGCTAAATACATGTACAACGTTGGAATTGGGCTGTCTTTAACTAGACAACCCTTGTACCAATGTACCAAACATACATGTTATGAACCATGTATCTCAATGACGGCGGATCAAAATTATGCTGTGATGTACTCTCATAAAAAATTTAGTGATTTGATACGAACTTGAAGGGTTATGGGGAACAGAACTGGACGTGGAAAATCCTTTATGAGCACCAGCTACGGAATTGTTATAGAAATCTGAAGTAGGAACTTGCATGAAACTATCAAACACCTTCTCTTGCCCTTCATCTATAATCGCATACTACAAACTTCATTGCAACAGAACAACACGGAACTCCATTTGTTTTTTACTTTGTCGACAGACCTTCATCACAATGCATTGGCGTAATGTTTCACCCTTTGTAGATTCGCCATGTAAATAAAAGTTGTGTCTACTCTCACATTCTACAGCGCAGATTTTTTACTTGTCTATTTTTTATATAATATGTCAATCAGTATACTCGATATCTCTTATGTTGAGTTCTGCAGTAAGGACTGGATGGCTCAATCAATCATTGGTCCTAACAATTGGTTCCAAATGGTTCTTTAACATATTGAATTTTCATTCTTCATTCATGTAAACCACTATCTCATATGCATATAGCCTAGTTTAATATTTTTGTAGATAAACAAGTCTTACGGACGTGGCGCCATTATCGGGAATCCATGCAGTGCGTGGACAGTATCCTTCCAACAAATCTGGCAAAAAGGCTTTAAAGTAAACTGACACAGGACTTGACTTTTTTGATAATTTAAAAATAACTCTAATGATACGATGTAAATATTTATTTACCGTTGTCCACCTTTTATACTGTAGTACAAAACAAAGGGGTAAAAAAGATAACCAATGATATCTACCGTGGATATTGGCAGATATTAATTTATCTGATCAAAAATTTGCATCGGCCGGGAATCGAACCCGGGCCGCCCGCGTGGCAGGCGAGCATTCTACCACTGAACCACCGATGCGATATAATAAGGAATATTTCTCATAATTTTGACACTAATCTATTTATAATTTTTACCTGAAGGGATGATTTACCTGTGTCTTGTTTTGGCCTATAGCCGCGGGCTAACGACAGCCAAGGACTACATACTTCGATATTTTTTTTAGAGATAGACTGTGTATTAATAATTATCAATTTTCTATGTAATCAGACTTTTTAAGAGTTGATATAACTACATTTTTAACTAATTAAAAGTATTTCTGTGAATAAAGATACCTTTGCACTTTGTTACGTGTTATACTAGAAGTCCAGGAGATAATATGTTCGTGAAACCCACAACTGTCATTCATAAATCATACATATATTCTTTAAATCAAAACCTTGTCAAACCTTTTTTTATTCCTGTTTTAAGGCGTACTTTAAAATATGCTATGTATTCTTAAATATATTATAAATAAGGAATCATTAAACAAAATATACTTTGCGTTTATTCGTCTTGTGTTTATGGTGATGTAGTTTGGGAAAATTGGACACATGAACAAAGTAATTTATTAGAAAGTATACAGAATGAAGCTGCACAAACAACTACTGATCCTAAAAGAAGCAATTTCTATATCAAGAGTTTGGCTTGGAAATACTTAAGAAACGTATAGATATATAACCACAAATCAATATCATTGCTTAAAATATGAAACAATTTTGCCCCTGTATACTTATATAATAATGTTGATGACCCCCCCTCCCCACACACACACACAATATAACTACATGTGCTGTACAATAACTTGACCTACAGCATTCCAGTTGCAAGAATGACATCTTTTTCTCAAAAGTTGTGTACCTACTACAATTACATTGTGGAACAATTTACAACAGAATACAAAGAATATAACTATAGTTTCAGCATTTAAAAACCGTCTCAAAATATCAAAAGTGAAAAATTGAATACGTAGAAATTGTATAATTATGGCAAAAGGTTAGAAAATATTTGGCATTTACAATGGAGAAAAAAAAACCGCAGTAGTGATATTAAAGTGTTTAAAAATGCTGACCTCCACTCACATCACCTTATTGAGTCACCACTATATGCCAAAAGTGTTTTTAAGATGTTGATCCTAGACCAGAGTGGCACATTGGTCAGTGGCATATGTTACCACGTGAGGCCTTGCAGAATTAGACACTGAAAATATGAATTAATAAATGAATTGTACATGTATGTAGTTTGCCTAAGTCTTTGTCCCAAAGTTATGTCATTTTCCTATATGGTATCAATTTATATAGTGTCAATATCTCACCTGGTAAGTTGGGCAAACTCAAAACAAAAGTGGTTTTTCAATTTCTTGGAATCGTCCAAAATATAGCATGCATTGATTTAATTTGGAAAAAGAACCCCTGACTGTTACAAAAATGTATAATTATCCAATACATTAGTTTAATATAAAACAATACCTAATTAATTGGTCATTGTTCAGATATTCAACTCTAGATTGTGGCATCTTCCTAGTCGTGTTAAAAAAGAAAATTTCGTCCTTCTCTCTTTCTTTGAATTGTACAAAGTTATTACCTCTATTTTCTCCAGAACATTAAATATAGACTTTTATTGGATATCAGACGGTTCAAAATTGTGACCTTTCTCTGAACTATCCTACTTGACTTTTATTGACACTTGTTTTCTGGGTTTGAGATTTGAAGAAACTTAAAATTTAACAAACTTGTTGTTCTGGAAAAGAATTATTAGAATATTTTACACTATATCAACAAATGAAGTATTATATCTCATCGAGAAAATACCTGGTCCTTCATTTCAATAAACTGGTAAGTCAGTGCTTCATGGAAGCATAGTTTGTGCCATTTTTTGTAATTTGTAAAATGAGAAAACAACAAACAACGAGGACTACATGTACAGAGGGTATATAATTATTTTCCTCAGGTGAGCTAAATGATAAAATTTGTTGATTTTTTTCTAATGTATACCGTAACAGTTTTCGTTCCCGCAGGTGACCATGTCCTTCTTTACTCCCTTGGCAACAATTTTTGTATATCAAGAATGTGGGTGCCCTGGGGGCATACATTTCACAGGTAAGAATATATAAAACATTGCTGAATTGTTATCCAAATATGAGGTCGCACTGAAATATAAGCATCGGTGGTTCAGTGGTAGAATGCTCGCCTGCCACGCGGGCGGCCCGGGTTCGATTCCCGGCCGATGCAATTTTTGAGGTATTGTAAAGACGATTAATTATCTAAAGTACAATCAAATGTTTAATGAAATATCTTTTTTAGATCGAAAGATTTACACAACAACAATTTTACCAAAAATTAGTCACTTACTGACTGTTTGAATTTACGAAATAATATAAAAACATGCATTTGATTATGAATATATTATTAATTGCTTTGATGTATTTACTGATGTATATATTTGAAACCTGATGATGAAGTAAAGACTATAACTGATGCTTTTTCTTATCTTTAGAATAAAAAAAAGATCAATTATGAATATAGGACCAGCATTAAAGTAACTTCTTATGAAAATAAATAGACGCTGTTTTATTCGAGAAATTTAACATGTTTTATGTTTTTTTGAAGTGTTTTCGTTTTTATGGGCTTATAAATCCATTTTTTTTTCTACAGCTACAAAATACTTTTTTTCTCCAAATAACAACTACATGTATATAGGTATAATTCTTAATCAAAATAAAGACAACATCGTATTGATAAAATATTGCAGCGTTCAATATGCCATTCCATATGTTTATTACATGATGATATTCAATGCATGTCATTCAATTTGAACAAATACTTTATAATGAAAAGCCTCCTGTGTGATATCTATTTCCATAATTCTACTTGATGAACGCATATTTTTTTTTTTTACATGAGGTTGCTTTGAAGGATAAGATTTTTAATTCGTGATGAGAGAAATTAATTATTTGTGATGTGAGTGGGGTGGTTTTAAAGGAATTTTCTTCCAGAACCATGCAAATATGGCAGGTTCAGTTTGTAAAAATCATTATCTTAAACAATAAGGGGCCGGGAATGATTCAAAACGAGGATTTAAGGAAGGAGTCTTTTCTGGTTTTCGACTTGTCAAACGTAAATTAAATCAAGATGAAAGGAAATTAAAATAGTATATTTTTCTTTCCTTTTTTTACTATCATACACTTGGCATAGAAAAAGTAATCAATGTTTAGAATCTAACAAGGACTATATTTTTGGCCTAATATTGGCGTTGGAAAATATCGCATATTTCGCAATTCAGAATTGCAGTCTGTTTTAGCATTTTAAAAACAATAACATTAATGTTGGATTTTTTTTTTACTAATGTAAACTAATAATATGATACTTGGGTTTCAGAATATGTTTTTAAAAAATGATTTGCCTGTCAACTTACATCTTATAAGCTTTTTAAAGCGCCCATTCTATACATTGATTTTTGTGGAAAAAATCGCTAAAATCAGTTTTTCTCTCTTATTAAATGGTCAATATATTAGATTTTCTGTCAATGTATATCTTTATATAAAGTCTTCATAATACAGAAAAATCAGAAATATTTTATTATTGGAAGCCTTAAAAAATAATCAAAATTTCTTCAAAATTTAAGAAAATTAGAGGAAATGCGGGCTAAGCAATATCAATTTTAGTATAAATATTATATTTAAATTAGTAGTATAAGCTGATAGACATTCTGATATTCTATCATTTCATTGAAGAATAGAATCTTCAAATCTTTAACAAATGTCTACAGAACGACAAAGAGCTACACTTTTACGTTGAGGAAACAGTTAGTGACCTTGACCTGACCTATATGCATAAACAAAGAGGTCAAATTTGATTAAACTGTGAGAATCATTTGGTAATATGATCCGTTTGACTGTGTAAAAATTTCATGAATTTCTTATTATAAGAAGTATGTTTGATAACGAGAAGATTTCTTCCTTAAGAGAAAGGCAACTTTTGGGGTTGTCCGATATCAAATAGAAATCTATGAAAAATTCTTTCGAAGGTTAAATAGGTTAAAATCATTTTGCAATTGAATGGAAGAAATATAAAAGTTTCAATTTTTTTGACATGATTAGTAAGGGATCATAATTCTGGAAGTGTAATATTTGAACATCGACCACTGCATTAAGTATTTTTTTAATTGTGATATTTAATTAATTTAATTACTTTGCTGGATAATTATGCCAGTGCCAAGTTGGCATTATTGTATATATCTAAGGTGCAGTTTTAAAAAGTTCAAAAATGACATTTGATAGTCCTTTGCCAAAAGATTATAATCACTTTCTCTATTATTATTTTTCACCTGGCAAGTAAAATATTTACCTTTGAGAATTAATATCCATTAAAAAATAATGATAATTCTTTGGAATGATAAAGTTTCTTACTGGTTATTTAAGGTCATAATGGTCAAAGATAAACATGGTTGCTCAGATGAGCGATGTGGTCTATTGCATTTTCTTCCATTCAAAATAATTTGAAATAATTTTTTTCATTAATAAATATGAATGAATGTCACATCATTCATTTAAAGCATCGAGCATAACAATACTAGTATATTCGATCAATATTGACATAAGTAAATGCTACTACATGTAACAGTGAATAAAATTTGTGTCCACAATTTACTTCACGCATTGAAGTAAACAACACATCAATATACTAGTATGCATTATATCGCACTAGGCTTTATTTCGTTGTAGTCTAACATAAATTAAGCGGGGTAAACCAAAAAATATGGCGGATTCATTCTCACAAGCCTAATTGTTGATAGGCAAATTATAAAAAAACCTTTACAATGAGCTAAATTCAACTTGCTTGGGTAGAGCGTGCGCTAGAAAAAGAACTTCGAAATACCAAGAATATAACTCAAACACGTTTCCAAAAGTCTAATTCCATTCCAAAATAAATGCATCGGCCGGGAATCGAACCCAGGCCGCCTGCGTGGCAGGCGAGCATTCTACCACTGAACAGCCGATGCGTTTTGCAACATAGTACATGTATAATTCCTTATTTAATACTTCAGCAATAAATTCTATATTCTTACCTGTGTGTTAACATTTAACATTTTTATTTTCTTATTTAAAATCACAGAAAACACTGTAACTGAAATTTGCACAAAATCTCTTTCTGAACAACTCTCAGGCTAGTTCAAATGAAGGGTACGTTTTTCTCACATAAGGGGACCAATCACTCATTTTTGTTTATATATAGTTGCTTTCAGAATTCTCTTCCAGAATCATATAGACAATGTCAAGATTATTAAAGTGTACAGATATTCATTACTTATTTCTTTTTTCAAATTTGATTCTCATATGATACATGGTGAGGGGGGGGGGGGGTGTCAAATAATGATGGTCAGAAAAAGACAACCATTGATTGTGTTTGTATCAGTTGAAATCATCTATCAAATGTCTGAACAAAGAGGTTATTGCTTTCAACTGTTTAATTAAATTAGGGGTTTAAAGTTTTAAAAAGCAACGAGGTAGCTAATTGTGCTCAGGTGGGCAACTTTGCATCTTGTTTAATGACGATTTAAAATCAATTCAATCTGTCCCTTTCGCCTTCATCAGTCGATATAAAATAATTGTCATCATTTTAAGTTTTACCTGTGTAAATATGTCATATCCTTAATTTCCCCCAAAAGAATTGCATCGGCCGGGAATCGAACCCGGGCCGCCCGCGTGGCAGGCGAGCATTCTACCACTGAACCACCGATGCTATACCAGAGTTGGCATAATTCCAGAATGGATAATTTAGCAATTATTTCAATAAAATGGCATATTCTTACCTGTCGATTTATCCTCAGGGCACGCACGACAAGATAACCAACACATCTATAACAGAATGTTTGCTGAAGTGGCCATGGTTTATTGCGAGAAAAAAAATTAGTATGGTAACAAGGAAAAGCATTAAATGTGATTACATCTCGTTTTAGCTCACCTGTACAAATGGATTCAGGGTCTGTTTTCCTTAGAATTAATGTTCTTTTCTGTCGTCATTATTGATGTCTACAGCGTTAACATTGCTTATTAAATCTCCTCCTTCAGAACCTTTGAGAAAATTCCAGCAAAAATCAAAACAAAATAACCGCTTGAAGCGCTCTCAGGTTAGTTTAAACGGACAAGTTTTTCTTACAAAGGGAGAATATTATTCATTTGTTTATTATAAAGTATAGTGTTTTAAGAATTTCTCCAGATTCCTATAGATAATATAAAAATATAAACTCTTGCGTAATTATATGGAAGACTTAAGTTTTTTTTCAAATAAAACTGTCATATCATTATGATATAAGAGATGAAAGGTGGTTCAAGTAAAGAAATTCAGAGAAAGGCCACCGTGCGTTGGTTGATTTTCAACAAAAATGGTCCATCGGATTAAAAATCCGCTAGGCAAATTTAGTTTTAAAGTCAAACAATAAAATCAAATATATTAGCGTAGCGCAATGCGATACAGCGTTAACTACGAAGCTCCTGGTCATGAGTTTGAGTACCAATAAGTTTGAGTTTATAAATTTTACATCTCTAAAAAAATTAAAACACATTTCATTAGATCAGTGTTAAAGTTGATAATTCTAAAACAGTGGAAGTATTTTGATTATAATGTAATTTTATCCACATTATTTTAAAAGTGCAGGAAAAGATGAAAATTAACGTCAATTGGATTAATACATGAGGTACCTTAACATTTTAATGACTGAATGAATTGCATCTCAATGTTTTCTAAAAAAAAAAAAACTTGCATCAGCCTGGAATTGAATCCGGGCCGCCGGCATTGAATGCGGGTATTTTTCATGTACCCCTGAACCGCCAATGCGGCTCTAGAGAAGACATAAATCTATTTTTTGATAATTTAGCAATGATTTCTTTATTTATACCTTCGGATTTACTCCCAGATTCCGTGCGACGAGACAACCAGCACTGTAGAATGATGGTAAATGTGCAAAGAAAAAGTGAGATTTTGCGAGAGAAAAAAAAGTAGTAAGGTAATCCATAAAAATTCTATGTGATCGCATCTTTTAAGCTGACCTGAGAAAAAAGACTTAGTGTTTGTCTTCTTTTTGGCACGTTGTCGATGTTCACAGCTTTAACATTTACATTTATATCTTTTCCATTAGTACCATTAAGACAATTTCATCAACCAAAAAATGGCACAAAATATATGTGCCTGAAACGCTTTCACATTGGTTGATTTGAAGGGACAAACATTCTCACAAGGGAGACAGTCATCCATTTGTGATGATAAAATATGTTGTTTAAAGATATCTTTTGATCCATTTAGACGAAACATAACATATAACCTTATGTTGTCGAAACATAAACATATAGGCGACTCAATTTTTTAAAATCATATCTTAATTTGAATTCAAAGAAAGGCAACCATTTGTTGTGTCTAATTTCAAACAGCAATCTTTAAAAAAACTTCTCTTGAAGAAAATGAAGGTCTATTTCTCCTCATTATTCAATGAAAGAAAGCGTGTAAAATTGCATTTTTTTTTTACACATAGCACCAAAGAGTCTAAATTCAGAAATTTTAATATTTAACAATGACAACTGAACTCCGTATTGGTTTGCATTATTTGCACACTGTGACATATAATTGTGTAAGTAACAATACATGGTGGCAATTTGAAATCTTTTCCGATTTCAATAATTGTTATATGAAAGACTTTTAATGTAATCAAAATTCTTGTTACTTATACATGCATAAAACCATTTAAGGAAAACAATGCTCTAGATGGTTATGCTAGAACTAAGGTGACAATTTTGTATCCGTCTGAGGCTCATTTTATGTAGACATATGGTTTGCCATTGGAAAGTTTGATTTCTTTACCTGATAAATCCGATAAGAGTTTTGTTTTAATCAAATTTAATTACATTATAAATTATATAATAAAATGAAATTTAAAAAAAAAATATTTTACATTAATTGATGAACGTAAATGTTTTTTACAGGCAAACAAGCCAATAATGCTTACATCAGTATATCTATAAGCATTATTGCTAGGGTTAGCAAGTCTGCTCATTGTTTTATTATAATTGATTTACTTCAAGTCCTTTAGCAGTCATTACGAAATGTAAAATAATTTATTTCAGTGATATAATACGTGTGTATAAAACCATTTAAAAAGCTGGGTGGCTAACAAATTCCCCATCGATATCAGATCTGCCTCCAACCTTAAAAATATGACATAATTTATCATGCATTTTTATTCAGTAAAGAAAAAACCCGACATATTTTGAAATTTGCACATTTTTCTACGTCTTTTTACAGAACTTCGTCTAAAAGAGGTAATTAAAGGGGCATGGTAACGATTAAAGTCAAAATTTGTTTTCCCGTTTTTAATGTTTACAATGCTTCAGCTAGCATTTCTGATAGTCAACCAAAATTGATAATAAATATCTCATAAATATTTGTTGTGTAAGCAAAGCTCAGATGCTGTTTTTGTTTACATTTTATATATTGAAAGAAACTTCCAAGTTTAGAATTTGACAAACGTAAGGAATTTATAGTTTATTCATGTTCAAAACGAATAGGCAGAATAAAAATATCTGCTTGGAAAAGAACTTTACCGGTATATTGAGCCAATTTAAACAAAAAACATGGCACGAGCATTGTTTACATAACAAAGAAATGTGAGCCTTGTGTCTTACTTATATCTTGACGACTGGCACTCAACTTTTGGTTGACTAATAGAAAAGTCTTACTGATGCATTGTAAACATTAAAAACGGAAAAACAGATTTTGACTAAAATCGTTACTTTGTCCCTTTAAAGCCTTAAGGTGGAATGGGACACTTCCATATTGTGACGTATTGCTTATCGAAATAAACAATAAAATAACGTGTAATTATATAAATAGTTTCTTTCCCAATATGTTCATCTAATAGCAGCGTAGCGCAGTGGGTTAGAGGGTTAACTACAAATCTGTAAGTCATTAGTTCGAATCCCGGTGGGGGTTTTTAAAATTTTTTCCTTTCCAAATATTTTTTAAATGCTAAATTTTGGTTAAGGTACTTCACTACACCGAGACTTACACTTTTTAAGACACTACGTCACATGGCGATTTAAATGTTTTGTTAAACTGTTTGTATCAATCGACTCAGATGTATATCGTGATAGCTCAGTGGTTAAAGGATTAGGCTTGTGAACCGCAGGTCATGAGTTTGAATCTGCCTGCGGCTTTTTTTCATGTTTACTGAATGAAATTTTTGAAAATATCATTTTTTTTATCTAAAATTGCACATTTTTTCGCCTATTTGACACATATACTTCTTATCCATCATGCCATCTTTCATAATCGTGTAATTTTCTGCTGATTTTAGAGAATATTTCAAGGTGTAGTGAGGCACCTTAATTAAATATTGTAGAATTTGAAAATTTAAGACTGGTGAAAGTATTTTAATTATAATTATAATCAATGTACTTCAATCCACATAATTATCGACAAATATCCCATACCACCTTAAAGGGGAATGGTCACGATTTTGGTCAAAATTTATTTTTCCGATTTTAATTCTTACAGTGCTTCACCAGGGCATTTTTAATAGGAAACCAAAATTTGAGTGTCATTCGTTGAGGTATAAGCGATTTACAGAGCTTCAAATTATTTGCAATGTAAACAAAGCTGTTGTTTACATTTGAGTGTTGAGTGAAAATTCCAGTTTTATACCTAAAATGAATGTTAAATGTAAGAAACTGTCTATATATGCTTAAATTGAAAAAGAAGGTAGACAAAATCATTTTGAAAAAGATGTTTTACTAGTATATTGAACCTATGTAAACAAAAATATGACACGAGCCTTGTTTACATGACAAAGAATTGTGAGCCCTGTATCTTGCTTATAACTCTACGACTGACTCTCAAACTTCATTTAATCACTAGAAATGCATTCCTAAAGCATTGTAAAAAATAAAAACAGAAAAACAAAATTTGACCAAATTTGTAACCATGCCCCTTTAAAATGGCATTTAGAAGCATTCTCTACGTATGAATTCATTTCTAAAAATTGCATCGGCCGGGAATCGAACCCGGGCCGCCCGCGTGGCAGGCGAGCATTCTACCACTGAACCACCGATGCGATATTTGATGTGATATAATTCCATATCTTAATTAATCAGCAATGATTTATGAATTATTACCTGTAGATTTACCCCTAGGACACGCGCGACAAGTCAACCAACAAATCTAGAATGTTGGTTAACGAAAAAAAGATTTGGTCAAGTCAACCGCGGGAAAAATCTTGTAAGATAAAACAAGAAAAGTCAGTGATAATATTGTTTGAGCTCACCTGAACAAAGGAAGTCTGCGTCTGAAGTCCTTAAGTAATATCCGTTCCTCGGCATTAACATTTCACGTTTTCATTTGTATACTAAAACAATTTCAAAGAAAAATGACCTGCACAGATTATTTATGTGTGAGGCGCTTTTAAGTTAGTTCGAATGAAGGGCCAGATGTTTTCTTGACCCATATAGACATAAAAGTCAAAGGCTTAATTAATGTAGATTTAGTGTCAAGGTTTTTTTAAAATCATACTTTTATATGAAAAAGGGAGAAGAATGGGTATCAGTGAAAGGTTACCATTTGTTTTTTCTGGTGTCAAATACAATGTAGAAACCGTTAGATTTTTTTCCAAAGTCATGGATTACCTTTAAATGGAAGAAAGTATGTGCATGTTTCGCTACACAAGACCGGAAATGGGCTACAATCTACAATTTAGGGAGTTGAATAACTGAACAATGACCATTACATTAAGTATTGTTTTACACTTTGCATTCAAACACTTTGTCTGATAATAAAGTACTCGAAAGTGGTATTATTGTACCTAGTGTATTTTCAAAATTCAATAAATTTCATTAAAAAGCCCATTGCCATGATCATAGCATGCATGTAACCATATTTTAGAAGTGTGTCTCTCCTAACGTGAAATATTTACTGTTACTCCTCAAGTTTCAGTGTACCTACATGTATTTTGGCCAAAAATAAACATCCTCCCAGATAGCAAGCTTATATTGGCCCAGCGTTGGCCCGATGTTATCATTTATGTGGGCCCGATGTTGGAAAATAACATCGGCCCAATGTAATTTTGCTCATCGGCGCAGCATTGCACCAACACGCTGGCGTGACGTTGGCCCATTGTCAGTAGATTGACAGTTTTAATGTTGGCCCAATGTTGGGGCAACGATTTAATCCAACCAATATTCCCCAAACTAAGTCCTTATAAAACAATCTCACAAAGATTAACAGTAAGTCTAATCTTTATTGTTTTCTCACAGAAATATAATCAATATTCAAATTTTCAAATGGTTTTTTATCGTCGATCTATATACTTCCACATCCCTTCAATCTTCTTCATTTGTTTTCTTTACTCCTATTTTCATCCCCTTTCCCAATCAGATGAATAACGAATCACAGTAAATGCGTTTGGTCACTATGTTTAGTTCAGTTCCAGTTTAGTTCTCTAGTTCTGACCTCGTTGATAACTTCAAAAGCCCGTTTCTGCAAAATGTTGCTGTAAATTTAAAAAATAATCATATAAAATGGAAAAAAATAAATTGATATAAATAGAATTGCATTTACATTATAAAAATAATAATGCAGAAAAAATCCTCAATATATAACGATTTAAAACAAATAAATTTGTTTGCGGGAAGGGGGTCTATTTTACTGTGCACAGTTTTAATATGTGTATCAGAAATTTTTTTCCAACATTACTGCTTTTTTACTGTGAATAAGTCAATTTGAATTTTCCGGGGAGGAGGCCAGGGGCGCGGGGGGGGGGGGGGGGGGGGGGTCTGGATATATCCGACCTTCTTTAGATCCGTGTAAGACCCACAGCTTCTGATCTAATATTATCAGCATATCATGCCGATGATTTATCATACAAACATACGAGAGAAGTATTTAATAAAGCTGCATTGAGGATAATTATATCATTTTGCCATGACATATTCTGATCATCTCACATCATTGATAAAAAACTGTGCCTTTAATTCCTACCCTAAATATTGAATATTATCATAATATTAAATTCAGTTACCTTAGATGTTCCTTAATTTGAGCCGATAAACTGCATGGTTCTATTCATCTTCACAAATAATATAGGAGACAGCCATGTCACCGAGTTTGAACATCAGCAGGAGGATGTCTGTACAAAAAATTGCCTTTAATTTGCTTTCAAATTTTCATTTAAAAGTATTGAGAACATTATTGTATAATAATCACCCATATATGATAAAAATCTGTAAAAGAACATCTGCATACTTACATTATTCCTACAGGCAGCCATGATGATAGCATAAGATCAAGTTACTCTGATGGATTTGTCAAAAATGACATCACAGTTCTTTTGGCGGTAATGTTTCATTCACGAGTGCAGAAAAGTTACTATGCATTGATGCTGCATTTCATTCAAAGTGTAGACAAGTAAAATGCTTCATGATGGACACACATAATATAGTCATGTACATTTTTAAAAAATTAACTAAAATTCTAAATCTGAAATTCATTTGAATACATTTATATTTATAGTAACCGTTATATTTTACACATTTCACACATTTTAGTCCGTCGGCCCGACATCGGTGCAGTGTATTCGCGCCCACCGAGATCAATTTGATATTGGCCCAATGTTGGCACAATGTTTATGTTCCAACGTTGGATGAACTACGTTGATCCAATATTGGAACGATGCCAATGCACCAACAGTGATAAATACAAGGTTGGTCCAATGTTGGTCCAACGTCGTTCAACCAACAGCGATATGTAGCCAACCTTACAACCATAAGCCAACGTTGGGCCAACATAAGCTTGCTATCTGGGCTTGCACAAGTAAGGGATTATCACGATTTTAAACCAATCCATTCAGTCTGTTCACAGTCATCAGTAAGTGTAAAATTATTTAATTTACCGGTATCTGTTTATTTAATATGCATTAAAATAAGTCACATTCTCTTTATGTGAATGCATCACATCTTAAACTTTCCAAAAACAAATGCATCGGCCGGGAATCGAACCCGGGCCGCCCGCGTGGCAGGCGAGCATTCTACCACTGAACCACCGATGCGATATATGATATGTTATTAATCCTTAAATTACCAATGATTTTCTATATTCTTACCTGTGTAAACCCCCAGGGCACACGCGACGAAATACCAAAAAGTTCTGTACGTTAGGTTAGCAAACGAGCAAAGCAAGATGTGGTCAGTCGCGGGAAAGGAAATAGCAAGGTAAACCATTGATAAATTCAGTGTCTGATTATATGATTTTAGCTTACCTGCACAAAATTATTCAGAGTTTGTAATCCTGAACATGAATAACTTTAACGATACAACAGGCATATAGGGAGGTATTAGCTTAGAATCCATAATTGCCCGTCTCCACTAGTGATTTAACACACATCAACATCATTTGCTTCATTATCGGCATCTGTAAGATGTAAAAATGTCCATGTCATCTATTTGGAAAACCAAAGAGGGAATATCGAAATCTAAAAATGTCGAATAATAAAAAGGTGTGATAGACTTGTTCTGTATTAAATCCTGACTGATTCCACAAGGCCAAAAGCACTGTTGAGCGCTCAAAAAAGCTAAGGGCAATTTCGATATGTAACCGACTGTTTTGAAGAATAAAAACAAACATAACTTTATACTTGTATTAGAACCAGTCTATCACACCTTTTTATAATTCGACAGAATGAAACATTGCTAAAATCTTGTAAGATTAAAAGTTCTTTAGACCGAGCTTATTTTTATGAAATATAAAAGTGTATAGATGCACGTTATAATAATTAATGAATAAAATGTCCCATCATCTTGTTAAACTATAATTGTAAAGTAAGGATGGGTTTGGACCATATCATATCCTGATCATATATCTGGATCTTTTGTCATTTTCAATGGTGATTTTGTAGTTTGTAGATTTTTAAAAAAAATCTTTATTTAAATACTTCTGAGCATATTTTTATGATATAATGAAAATGATCATTCATATTACGTCCTTTTTGGAAACTAAATTATATACTGTTTGTGTAAGTTCGAATTTACACGTAATAAATGATGATCATATTTTCTCATAGATTGTTTAATGTACAGATAAATTTGAAATGTCTGAGGGAAATAAGAAGGTTACAGATTAGTATACTTTACAAAAAGCTGCTGATTTTATGTAATAAAGGGGAATCGTATCATAACACTGCTGTGTTAAAGACATGACATGATCTAAAATAAAAGGATAGTTAAATTAACCAAACGCTTCAAAATTGGCACAATCGTACAATGTTTTGTTTCAATTGTTTATTGCTGAATATTGCTACCTATGGCTGATATGCCCTTTGGGATTGTTCATAAACGTAAACAAGGCAGAAACAAGAAACTTTCGGAAGGAAAATCGTTGGCATACGAGCAAAATGTTGTATAAAATATGACCAATAAAAGATCAGGGAACACATTATTTAAACCTTAAGGTTGTGTTTCTTTTACCAAATAGATGTTTGCTTACCTAATAGAAACACTTAACATCGGCCAGATTGTATAAGTTTATACTTTTATTATAAACAAAAAGGACATGTAACATATATGTATTGCAGTTGAAAACACATCCGTTTCTTATGAGAGAAAGTTTAGTTATGTTATAATATCGTTATATCAAGGAATGCTGTGATTTTCTCGCAGACTTTTTATTAATTTAATTTAAATACTTTGAATGACGTTTCTTATGCAAGCGATCCAGTAATTTAGCAAAATAATTTTTAAAAGGATGCACGAGAATACGGAGAAAAGCTCTTGGAATACATGTATGGTATATGGTGTAAAAGTGTAATGTTTCCTTGTTGTCATCTACCGTTTTAAATGAATCTTAAAAGTCGTCTTTCATAATTTTGTTCAACTATATTTACCATCTTTTCGGTTGACCCATATGATTGATGCACAAACTTGAGATTTTTTCAAACATCGTTGATCTTAATATAATGAATAATAAGAATTGAAATTAAAACAATAGGTTATTGAATTTGATATGGACTATCCAAAGCTAAGTCAAATGAGAAATAGGAATACGGAAGAGAAATAATTCGTTTAGCTTATGATTATACAGAAATGTAAAATATTGCATCGGCCGGGAATCGAACCCGGGCCGCCCGCGTGGCAGGCGAGCATTCTACCACTGAACCACCGATGCGTGTAATTCTAATTTTGAAAATTATTCTAAATGGTAATTTTTTTTTCCTGGCAGATTCTCACTTGTATAAAAATTACCATCAAAGTGCTTGTTTTGTCAAAATTTATACAGTATAAAAAATCCATAAAACTAAGTTTTAATGACGTTTAAGGCCTGAATTCCCTATTTTATTAGACAATTGAAATAATGATTTTTCTCTGTATATTCTTAACCAGTGTTAAATAATATAAAACCTTTTTTTATATATTATAGATTTATTGTATAATATATTTATGATATATATTTATTTTGATATAGTTTTTAATATTTGCTGAAATCAAACTATTATTCATTTGAGGCCAAAAGTGTTCTACATCTAAGTGTGTAAGAAACATGTTTTTTGTTATACTGTCATGTTAAATACTGAAATCTGATTGGTTTAGACGCAGTTCATAATCTGTTCTATTACCCTCAGCGTTAGCAACGCTCTTAGCAACGGGTAACATTCGCGTAGGTTGACAATGGTTTTCTCGGGGTGTCAATTTCAACTGTTACCCTCCCAAACAGGCACTATTTATATAATGGTAAACTATTAATACACAACTCATTCATGTAAATTCAAGTAAAATAAATTAACAGCAAATTAATAACGTGTTATTTTATATCATTGATGAACATTGTTTTTACTGTTTCTCAAAGCTGTACAGCATTATAATTCTGAAAGTGTTATTACAAAAATGTTTTTATATACTGTAAAACGCTTACATTTATGTCTGTTAATAATTTTACTGTTATCAGGATGGTAACGGGCTAGTCATGTCAGTTGGAGACAAAACAAATGTACATGCTAATAGTTGAATTTTTTGATTTTGTCAAGGGCCAAATTGCCTAAACATAAATATATACATGTGTAATAGTAAAAAAACACAACGGAAAAGACGTTTTGGTAGTAACCAGGCTAAACCAGTCACAACTTTCTGGTCAATACGACCAAAAATGAAAATAAAATGAAAACAATTGTTTTTTCCCCACAGATCTTTGAAAGAGACCCGAGAAGTTGCGAATTTAAGTTTTTATGTAACTGTTTCATTCATTCTAGTTTGATGCCAAACAATACCTTTTGTTTGTATTTCCAGGTCACATTGTAAACTGAAAACAAACGTATAGGACAACATGGCAAACATACGAATTGTTTGAGCAACGAAAGAACATTTCCCTTTATTGGTTCTCATACGAATTCCCAGCAAAAAACCCAACAAGAACCCAAATGTTCCAGGGAAGATTCGGTAAGCGAACCCTGTTTGTCCGAATGGCAAGTAAGCGTTCTGCTACTAAACAACAAGTGTAGTTATTTGTTAGGGGGTATCGTTTGCAACTTAATCTTTATGTCTGGTTTTGATACAAAAATAAGTCAATATCGCAGATTTCAGGGAAGGAATCGTCAAAGACATCTCTAGACGTTGCAAGGATATATATCATTGCAATGTTCAAACACCTAATAAATAACAACAACACGCAAATACATGTACATCAAAGTATCAAAATAATGGGTAGAGAAATTATTCATTTCATGAACTTTTTCAGGAAATATTTATTGTTTTCTTTCATTATGTTTTGATAATAGAATATATTTATTAAACAGTTATAGTACACGTTGTATTTTTCTGTGGGGAAAAAAGAATGCCGTTTAGATTATTTTGCCATTTATTAAAAACTATTCTGAATGCAAAAATGATTTTTAAATAATTATTTACTTCTGGGTATTATACTTAATTCAAATGTGAAGCAAATTGTTCGAATTAGCAACCTGTTTATAGCAAATTTAATAGATTTGAACTAGAAGTTATATCACAGAACAAGGGACTGATAGAATGAGGCAGAAATTAAGATTAATTTAACATTTAACATATCAAAGTATTTTTATCTTCAATAATATATGTGAAAAAAGAGTTTTATTTTAAAGAACATGGAAAAAATTTCTTATTCGGGGGTATGTATTCAATATACGTAATTAGTTTTGGTTTTTATTTCATTTTAAAATGGTTTATGCCTTATTCAACGGAAAAGTTTCTAACACAAATACATCTGTTAATTTTTAATGTTTCTTCATCATTGAAAGAATCAATTTTGATTGAAATCTATTTGTAACCGACGGAACCAATTTTCAACCCCTTATGTAAGAAAATCGCCGACAGAAACAAAATCTAAATATAAGATAAAACATTGTTATAATAATAAATTAAATAAAAATTATCAAAATGAGTTGAATTCTGTTAGGATTTATCTGTATACCTTTGCAAATTGTTTAAAACAAAATAAGATTACAGAAAGTGATGTCGCAGAAGGAGACAAATATATTAAGCAGCATTATTTACCATTATACCATGTAAGCCAAATCTATGACTGTCCGAAACGCTATGCCTGTTGCCTAGAGATTTACGGTTTTGAACTAGGGAAACTCCTCATTAATAACCACTGCATTATTACGTAACAAATTTCGAACAGCCATTTTGAAATAGGGACGCGTGAAATGCATGGAATTTGTTTTAATATCTACGGTAAGAGAAAGCATAAACTTGTTGCTTATTGTATTGTATATGTTTAGATAAACAACATACAAGTAAGTATATTGAAGCATTGATTTGTGTATTGATTTTATGTTAGAGATTTTTATGTAGAAATGCGAAAAACCACAGGGTTAAATCTAAATGGAAATAGAAAAGTTACAATCATAACATCAAAATTTACTTATATTATTTTTAAAGAAGTATAAGTGTATCATTTTATTTTATCCCAAAGATTCATTTTAGTATCTTCTGAGGTAAAATTCAAGAGAATTAATATAAATTAATTGCCTTTAAGAAGGTGAAATACTGAGAAATTTCAAAACATTAGAATGTTAAACTTTGTTAAACCGTTTGAAGTGGGTCCCTACTAGTTTTCTTTCAGGTATCAATTTTGAATTCTAATATTTCTGATAATATCTATAAAATGAAATCAAAGCCCCAAAACACATTTGCTTTGTAAATTTTTCTTTTTCTTAATTCCATTTAAAAAAAATTGTTATGTATGAGACTTTCAAAACATTATAACAAAAAGTTGTGTCATCATTGACCAAAAAAAAATGGCAACTAATCACTATTAGTTCAATAGTAAAAAAAATCTTTCTTTTAATATACATTAAAGCCTTGATTTTTTTTAGTTGTATTAATCTTTACTAGTTTATTATGTAACATGCAGAATAATTGTGTTATGATAATATTAGTGTAAAACATAACCTCATCGACTTGAATTTTACATTATATTTCTGTTAGTTAAGGATTCTGAAGACATGTTTTAACATAATTACTCAGCTTTTAGTTTTACTAATGCATTTATTTGTATATATCAGATTTTACTTTGATTCATTTAGCATGACTTAAGTAATTTATAGATGTTTAGAATTCTCACAATGGTCAAGAGTACTCAAAACCCTAACGCTGTGATGCTGAGGCTTGGAAAGACACAATCATGAGAAAGTTTTCTAGGAATAATATTTTTGTTGTTAAGTTTGTAATTTTGATAGCTTGGAGTTTATGAAAAATATGTTTATAAAAATCAGAATCAAAATATTAAATCTTTTAAGAATTTCTGAGTAATTTTCCTCTTGTCATTGACATAAATATATAAAACTAAAAAAGGGAAATATAATATATAAGGCAGCTTAAGCTAACTTTAATTCATATAAATTAGTACATGTATATAACATGTTATATTCCTAATGTTATTTAAAGTATCTTTTCTTTTATGTCGATGTAGACGTTTATTGTAAGCACAATAGGAAAAATAAACCCATAAAATAACTGTTTTTCTACTCTTAAAAGACTCGAACGGATTATCTTTCTGGATTTTACTAATTTTATAATCTTAAGTATTTTTTCCATTTTATAAGAAGTTTTGTTTTAAGGTTTTATACCATCTTATGTAGAACATGCAATATAAGTAAATTGGAAGTCTATTTCGAACACTTAACACACCCATACTTAAAAGGGTATGTAGTTGGTTTTTGTTCTGTCTGTAGATTGCTTGATTCAAAATAAATTAAAGTGAGAGTTTGTTTTTAAGTTACTTAGGGAATCAAAATATTTGACAAAGGTACATGTATAGACCAATCCACACTTTACAAAAGTTATGTCCCTTGGCCGCCATCTTTGAGAAAAACCCATATATTTCTCGAAGTAGTCTTTGTAGTTTAGAGGGTTGTAACTTCGTCATTTGACATTAGAAATCCGTTTCCGCTGTGAATTTTATCGCCCCAAGTTGGGGCCACCCACACATCGAAGGAATAAATTAAATTCCAAAAGATTTTTTCACAGGACGCCCAAATATTTGGTTGCATAAAGAATGAAAAAGTTGTTTTTTCCCCTTTGACCTTTGGGTTGACCCCGCAAAGGGGAACACCTTTTGCAAAGTGTGGATTGGACTATTGGAAATGTCATTCAATTATTAATTCAAAACTGATTTGAACCGACCACATCTGCGAGATAGGTGAATGCATGTTCATAAAGATAAAAAAAAAATTGCATCGGCCGGGAATCGAACCCGGGCCGCCCGCGTGGCAGGCGAGCATTCTACCACTGAACCACCGATGCGTTCTGAGTAACCAAACAATCTTGTAAATTATTTTTAAAAAGGGTTCATCATTACCTGACAAAGATTTTCAATTGATGACTTTTAGCCAATGGTGAGTAATGACATCGACTAGATCGAATAGAAAGATAGAGCATACACCACACTTTATTAATATATCTCAGCCTCCACTTCCAGTGCTATTGTTTTTTTTATCTTTACAGTAAAACTCGGCGAAGTTTTTTGAGTCCCCGGTGATAAACTTAACAAATCTCTGGAAAATTTTACGGTTATAACGAATTCGGATATAACGAATTCACGGATATAGTGAACTGATTTTGAGTCCCGTAACGGTGAATAATAGCGAAATTTTATCACTTTTATATCAAATTTCTTTAGAGTTAAAAAAGTTTGCATTATTTTTTAACATAACAGTTTGAATGAATTAATTTTCACATTTTTTTTCAATTTATAATCCAATTATTAAAGGTATAAAAGTAACGTTTTAGTTTAAGCCTCAATTAGCAAAAATTCGCTATCGTTACTCTTACGAATTCGTTATACAGATATAACGAATTACGGTTATAACGAAGTAAATCCATTGGTTCTTAGGACTTAGTTATAACCGAGTTTTACTGTAATTGAATTCAGAATATACTAAAAATTTAAACAAAATTATTTTCGTTTTTGCAAAAATCTGTCCTTAATTTTGATTTAGAAGTATATGTGAAATCTGTACTGTTTCGTTTCATTTCCACTTTTGAAATTTATCATCTGATATAACACAATCGATCGAGTTATCTCAAAGATGAAAAACTATCACAGATATTTTGAAAAAAGACAATGTACTAGTAACATGTTAAAATTATCAGATCATAATTTATGCACTTAAATATTATAAACTAAGTATATAAAATAATTATGTAGTGTAAGTGGCGGAGGGCTCAGACTTATACGACTGTATAACATAAATAAATACTTTAAAAAATGATTCGGAGTCAAGAAACAGTATCATGATCCATATGGTATTTTTACATCATTGTATATTTGGCTTTGATATTAAAAACAATTAAAGCAAAATTATGCCATACATTTTATATGACACCGACTTTATTTTCTTATATTATAATAGTCTTCCTTTGTAATGAATTAAATTAAAAAAATGTTTTGTTTCTAACTAGATTGGTGGTCTGTCATTGGATAAAACGTGTCACGTGTTTGTCGGCTAAACTTCTATAGATTGCATTATAGCGGACAGGAAGGTTTCATTCATCTTCATTTTCTAACATATTTACAGTATGTATATACACAAGGCTTAGATTCTTGAGAAAACATAATACTTATTTGGTTTGTTACAAACTGTCAAAGGAAATTTGAGAGGTTGTTACCTTTTGCAACCAAACAAGTAATATCTCTGTAGACAGTCAGATGAAGTCATATGTAATACCACCATACCTATGACCAAACTTTTTTTTTAAAATTATCAATTCTAATTGGCTGACGCGGTCACTTGGAAACCGTGTTTATTATATACCATGCCAAATCCATACTTCTTTGCATTTGGCGTATTTGACATTTGTTAAACTCTGTCAAAAGTCAATCATGAAAATATTTATCGCTTACTAAATTTGTTACACAGATAATATGGCTCGTTAGGATACTGTTTAATCACGTATCCCGATCTGAACATTACCATTTAGCCAACATTTCTTCGTCGTGATATAATTTGTCCATATATTGTTTTTTCTCTTTATTTATTTTGTTCCCATGTTAAATCATTGAGTATAAACCCTCTTACATTCGTACACAAATACGAAAGCGAAAAATCGAAGTAGGTAAAATAGCAACATAATACATGTATTAGAAAATGACAACTTTTACTGAAACATTTAGTACAAGTGATTAAAATTTGGTTACTAGGCTTGCTAAAATCAGTTTTGAATTAATCCTATTATATTTATTATTTAATTGAGACAACATTATTAAGAATACGAAATGAAAACAAAACTAAATTTATTTATCATAATTCTCAACGTAAGCTGCACAATTAAGTTCTTATAATGAGTCATACTAGTAGTTTTCAAAATGTTTGCATGAAATAAAAAGAAATAATAGCACTACAGCAATAAATTATTAAATGGATAAATATAAATGTAGGAAGATACATTATTTTCATGCCCTGCCAGACAAAACACATGTACGCGGATGTTCATAATACTAGACCTGCTGTTGTCTAGAGATTTACTGTTTTGAACTATGAAACTGCTTATTATTAACCACTGCATTATTACGTAACAGAATTTCGAACAGCCATTTTGAAATTTAGAAGTGTAAACTTTGAGGGATTTGTTTATATTTCTACGGTAAGATAAATCAAACCGATATCAATGCTTATCTTAATTTTTAGCAGTTTACTCCATTGTTAAACAAAATAAGATACATGTAGATCTATACTTGTAGGATTATACCTTGTTTAGAAATGACATAAACATTGACCTAAAATATGAGACCATCTTACATATGTAGTTTTCAAAATTTCAGTTTGGTTGATTTCTTTAATTCTTTAAACATATCTTGCCTAAACATAACAAATGCATACATCTATTGAATGTTTTGCTTATTTCTAAAAAAAAAAAAACAACCCCGGTTTCTAGCATGATCCTTAAATGGAAAATGTTTGAGTTTTGTGATTAAACCACATCATGGAATAGTAATTTGTATATAACATAAGTTTGTGATTAAAAAACTTTACCATAGTATACTAATTTGTATATAAAATAAATTATTTTGAACTAAATCATTTTCATAGATGTGTTGCACTGAAAATTCACATAGAATTTATGATTTTGCAATTAAATTAATCTTAATGTCGTAAGCATTTGCAGATTTAAAATTAAACACTGCCTAAACAATGAATTTGAATTTTTTGGTTCACCTTCTTAAAATTGTTATTGTGCGGTCAATTTTTGGGCTAAATCTAAAATTTAAAGTTGAAAATAATAATAATATATTTTTGTTAAGACGTGTAAAAGCATTAATTTTAAGACTTGTTCTACTTTTTATACATGTACAGATAGAATATTCATTTTCTTAATAAGATATTTTAAGCATTGCCACAATAAATTATATTTTGTTAATCTAATGTTATTAGTTTATGACATTAGATAAGTATCTTCTTTTCAAAACCTATCTTTAGCGATGCACCATATTTTGTTTATAATATCAAGAGCCGTTCGAGAAGCAACAGACAGTCAAAACAAAAATTAGAGCAGTTTCTTGATTTTTTCAACCCACGTGTGAAAAGATTAATTATTAACTGTCACGGTAATTTCATTGATAAAAGATTGTGTTTGTCATTGAGTTTGAATTTATTATGAGTTTAATATCAGTAATTTGATCCTGAAAACCAGCAGCATTTTTTTTTATTTAATCATTGTTGCTCCTCTCTATTCATTGCAACATGAACAATGATTAAAAATCAGTAAAACTGTTATTTGAATAAAATAACTAAAGAATTTGTTGTTTTGGTTTTTGTTTTTTTTTGAAAATCCGATAATGAAAATAGATCGATTAAACTTGGTGGGCAAGGGCACATAATTTTAGCAAATGTGTGATTATGTGTAATAATAGTTCTTTGGATGAGTCGTCATCAATTTATTATTACATTAGAAGAAAAAATAGGTATTTAATTCTTTATTTCCATTTACCTAACTCATTATTTATTTTTCCAACATGTAATATGCCGCTTTTTTTAAAATGATTAATTCGATAAAACAGAAACTGGGTATATTGTTGTCTAATTGTGTATGCATATTTTTTTATTGTAATTTTACATGTGACTATTTCTATTTAATACATTTCAAATATATTGAGAAGATCATGTGACAATTGTGGAAAAAAAAACTAGACTTGGATTTCCATATAGGTATATCTCTCGGGTGGCCACTTTAGAATATCCTTGCAATTTATGACGCGATAAACCAATTGTCTAGAACCTTGTTCAAACTTTTTTCTATCTGTTACATGTACACAAAATGATTAATCAAAATATTTTTGATCTAATTTAGATTATTATCATCCTATACTTATCTTAGTTTTTGGTTTTGGGGTGTTTTGTTTAATTGTGAAACCTCGCAGCAAAAGAACGTTAATTATATATTTACCATTACAACATTTTGTATAGATCTTACAATTTAATTTTACAATTACGATTCTTTTACCAAAAAAACAAACTGTTTTGTTTTATTCTCATTAGTGCTCCCACTTACAAAATGTTTTTGATATCATAATACTTCAATTCTGAATCGTACCTAGTATGTTTCTGGCCAAAACACATCAGATTACATCATACCTGGCGTATTTAAGAAGGATAAGCGAGATTTACTCATGAATGAAATATTACTATTATGCAGTATGTTAAATTATGTAAGGGGTTATGTTGGAAACCTTTACAATTAGAATGACAGCAATCTATGAACATTTTATAGATATACAACAATTTCCTCTATAATGCATTAATAATGCATTAAGTATTCATATACACTTGTAAGGTTAGTCTTATTTACAGCCATTTAAGTTTCACATTGAATATTTGTTATATCTCAGCTTCCAAAATAAAAAACACATTTCATACAATTACTAAACAATATTTAAACTATCTGTATCAAAGTGTAAATGTCTTTTGTGTCACGTTAAAGGTAATGAATATCTGTCATTAACTGCCGATTTATTCGCAACTTTAAAAAATCATTAAAACAAAGAGAATAAGGTTTTTGTCAACATTAAATTTGGCTTACACTAATTCTGCATAGAACTTAATCTATTTACTAAAAATAAATGAAATGAAAACAAAGGGTTAGACACATCAAAAGAAAGATGAAAGATTCTAGTGCTACAGATCACATTATGAACGCAATTTTTTTTAAAAGGATGCTTCAACTAAAGCCTAATAGTAGGTTTTAAAAAACAAAAATATACTACAGACTGTATTTCATGTCACTTAATTTGTTTAATAATGAAATTGTTTGGCAAGAAAATAGCAACTTACAGTGCTAAACATGTATCTAAGGAAATATTAATTTTATTTTTCAGAAAGCTTTCATACTAGAGGTCTGAATAAATCTTAACATTATACATTGATTGTTAAACAAAATTATTTTAATTTATAAATATATATATATACATAAATATATATATAAACCTTTGATATATCTTTTTACAACTTAAGCTTGAATAGACAAAATATCTTTAACCATTAACCAGATACAAATATTTTGGAGTATATAAATGGTTTACAGTAATATTGGAAAGGCACGGTGATACATGATTTTTATTGCAAGGTCATTCATCTTCATTCATCTTCCAGTGATGTTCCTTTTGAAAAAAGTCCATGTTTCATTCAGATTTAGATGTTTTATTCAAAGTTGTATAAACTAAAATAAACAGTCTAGGTCAATGCTAGTATTATTCACCACTGTCAGTTATGTTTATATAGTACCCTGGATACCATTATATAGCCAGACGTTCCATCCATTAATCTATTTAAGTCTTAAGTTATGAAGGACACCTTATGAAAAAAGATGATTTTTTTCTTCTTAATTTGAAAAAGTAATAGCGGTATATAAAGTCAGAAATGAGAACAGAATAACATTTTATATGTTGGATAAATATTTCGGTATAGAAAGTGATTCATGGATGACAAGTGGACAATATAAACCACGAATTTTATAACAGAACGTAAAAAGTGTATCTCAAAGGTTGTAAAAAAAGCAATGTCTAGCAGGTTGACAAGTTGCAGGAGAATGACAATTAAAGAGGGAAAAGATCAAATCGAAGGTTTATTAATAAAATAAATCATCATAAGTCTAAAAAAAGTTTTGAATGTTTTGGCAACGGACATTGAAATTTCTCGTTTCTCGATTGATTTTTACATTTTGTACAAAGTTAACTCAATGTCTAAATTTACCCTATAACTAGACACTCGTTAGTTTTTATATTTATGTCCTTATGAGCCATTGTCTGTTTATTAGGCTGTAAAGGTGTCAGTTTTCAATAGCGTGAACGTTATTATACAGCGATCTTTTTAGCTCACCATGACAAGGTACCGAGAGCTCAAGCAATACCCTCATCCTCGATGAGCAGGTCCCTTATTTAAATTATTACTGTTTTTTTTAAATTAATTTAACTTGTATTGGATTGTGCATGATGAAACGCATATGAACTTAATTGACATGGTTGCTGAATTTGGACCATAAATTACATATGCTGGATTAAATCCATGTTAATGAACTGGTTAAAAGTTTTTGATGCAAGTACATATAGATGCCCAAACAATATATATATATATATATATATATATATATATATATATATATATATATATATATATATATATATAAGTGATTTGTGATAACATTGCTACCAAAGTTGGATGGATGATGCATCTTGTGATGTCTGAGCCGAACGTATCGGGAGTTGATAAGTCGATTAGCGTTGGGAAGAGAGACGGAGCCCTGTGATGACCACATTTATGTTATTTACTGTTTTTTTTACTAAATGTTGATGAATGGTACATCTTTTTATACCTATGTATTTGGTCATTTTGATTTGCTATGTTGATTGCTAAATATGAACAGTGCTTGAGTAGGATTTGGAACATAACAAACATTTTGAATCAGGTTTTTTCGCCATATTTAAGTTACAGCTGGCCCTGACAACAAACGACTTAACCACACCTAGATGGATGATGCATTAAGTGAAACTAATGGATCCTAATTCATAACCAGGTACATTTATCATGAACCCGGGGAGGTTAAATATAATTTGGAGTACTATGCATTATAACTAATTTTAAAAAAAATATACCTCAAATATCTTAAAGCATTTAAGTAACTGTTTCTAGTCAGTCATTATTAAACCTTAGATATATAAATAAAACATTTTAAGATATCAATGGAAAATACTAACAGTTGTGGATGAATCTATGCCATTGTTCTAGAGTAGTATACGAATCTAACTGAATATAAGTTCTAACCTGTTCAACTGTGCATGGATTACGTTATGATATATTTGAATTTCAGAGCTATTATCAGATACGTTTTTCATGAATGAGTAAGGTCGTAGAGATGCACTAAACAGGAAGAAGTTCTTTTTTAAAACTGTACATTTAATTGTAAATTTGATAAGAAGTAATATTAAACATGTATTAAATAGAATAAAATTACTATCAAGTTATGTAATTTGACATTGAATCATTTGATAACATTAGATGATATTATAAGATATAAAATCAAATTGTACCTAGATTATATGACATATTACGATATGAAATTCAAATATTTAAGTTCGATAAATTATGATATTTAATAAAAAAAAAATTAATAATAATATTATTATATCTATTTTTGAAATTGAATCAAGTAATACATTGCCTGAAGATTGTTATAGTGTAAAGTCTGCTTAGAAGGAAGAATGGATGCATATTTTGTGTAAAAGATAATAGGTTGGAAAACTACCCCGATCAGCTGTGCATCTATTTGGACATTGAAACAGATGATCAAATGCTAACAATCATAAAATGAAATGTATCTGAATAAAATAAATTGATAGAAGCAAAACAATAGGTAGAAAGATTCCGCAAATCATAGATGTGATGGCTAATTCGTATATTTAAAAAATGTGCAACTGATTTAATTTGACAAAAAGAGTTTACGTCAGAACATATTGCAGTATCTTTGTATATCTATTTGAACTTCAGTATACACCTCCCTATATACCACATGTTTCTTTGGAAGTAAGATTGGCTTAAGGGTTTTATATGTCAGTAAAAATTAATAGCACCACGAAAGTGGGGGGCACACAAAAGAAGAATTAAGACAATTCGCACGTCAGGAGTGGATTAGGAAGACAACATCTTGCTGGAATATGATTATAAAATTGGGTTCATCCTATACGATCCCCGAGTCAAGATGGGGAGGCTGGAAGTGATACACATAGGCGTTAGCCTTCTAGCCTTCCTTTGTATTTTGGAATGCGCTGTGTCCGCAGATCAAATGACAGAAAAGTGCACTGAAGCAAGCGTTTTGATAAATAACATCACTGCAACAACACCAAGGGATAACGATGGATGTGTCATGCAATTTTCTACCAAAAGGGGAACTTGCTGTCTAATTGGAGCAAAACTGAACCAACGAGAACATTTCAAAGGCCGGTTTTTTATTGAGAAGAAATGTTATAAGCTCAAATGCCTCTATAACAAAAAGAAGAAGTGGGAAAAATGCAAATGTCAAGTGAATAAGGTAAAGTTGCCAAAGAAAAAGAAAAATAAGAAACGTAAAAAAACTAAAGTAAAAACAACAACGACAACAACACCAAAACCCATTTCATCTACTCCTTCAACAACTCCGAGACCTTCGACAAGTTCAAAACTACCATCGATGCCACTCTCTAAAACGCCCCCACGTTTGCAGGGACAAGTTCTCAGAAACTCAGTACGAATAGTCGGACCTCCCCCCTTCATGCCCCAAGCTCCAATAGGAAAACCAACGCCTTTGCCCCCTGCTCCGACAACGAGTCCTAAGGGAAAACCATGTGTCTTTCCGGGGACAGGGGTACAAATTCCACCGGGACGTGAAATTCCGGCGCTAAATAAGAAAATAGGTCGGAAATGCTGGTCTGCCTATTGCTCCAATGATGGGAATATTGTGTTTGACGAATATGAATGCCCGGATGATCTAGATTTAACAACTTCTATCGGTTTAGGATCAACGCGACCATTTCGTTTTATGACAATTGTACCTGGAGAGGAAGAGTAAAGTAAGTAAAAACTATTACATCGCTGGGAGCGAAGCTTTTCTTAAATGATTATCATAAATTCATTTGGGTATAGAAAGACTCGCTAATTACTTTTATTAATTTCCATTGCCTTTCATCGTATTGATTGTCTGTTTTCAGATTAGGAGAACACTATTGGTGCATCGAAGTTTCTGATTGAGGAAGCTACTTCAAATCAAAATACACAATAAAATAGTCTTTTTCACGAATATGAGTTGTGTAGTTTGTTATCGAATTTAGATACTTATTTCTTTATGAATATTCAGGTTTAGTTAAGAAAAAATACATTTTTATATCTTATGTAATGATTCCTTTAATATCAGAAACTTCGATCACAACAGAATATTCATAATGGAAATAAGTATTTAATGGAAATATGTGTTTTTGAGATTTCATATCACATGATGTCCATCGTATATAAATTTTGTCATATTGAAAAAGAGATTAAAGATATTACATGTATAATGTAAAAGACATTAATTTAAATTTTCTGCTTTTATATTGTCTGATTTTTTGTCTTTAGTTTTACCTCTTCATTGTTGGCAACATAAGATGTATTTAGTTTGAATTTGTTAAATGAAATTTTTGTCAAGACCAACATTTTCCTCTCATTTTAGGATTTATTCGTTGATGACGATGATGATGACGACGACGATGATGATGATGATGACGACGATGATGACAACTGAAGATCTCTAACAATAGAGATGTGCCATCATCAAAAGTACATTGTCATTGAATTCATGTGATTAAATCTTGATCTCTACCTAATGAGAATCTACATGTGTTTCTTTAAAGTAATCACTTGACGTATATATTTGATTGAACCAAGCGTACAATTTACAATTAAGACTTTCTTAAATAAAAAAATAGATAAGTTTTGCAAAATTAAAAGCAATTGTTACAAATGAAATTGACAATGAATGAAGTTTTGTAATATAATATTGAAACGATCCCGGCCAGCAATAAATATTAGGCGAGAAAGAGATAGCAAAAGGCAGATATTTAGCGTTTTAAAAATGTCTGTACGGATCAACTAAAGAGTTTTTCCTGTTTCAAACAACGTAAGACAATTGGACAACAGTAAATATTAATGAATAATGCTACTGGAAACATGTATGATACTTTTTTGGAAATGATTCTTTTAAGTGGGGATGGGGGTGGGTTGAGGTTAATCATCATTGACGTGTCATTTCCCAAACATGTTGCTTCGTTTTATTACAAGTAATCCCTCAGTCATTCACCGGTCTCTCTGCACAGATGTGACAGAGTTAAGAGAGACACGGAGGGGATTAGCCAAATCCCGTAATTTATGGACCTACATTGAGAACGCGTCTGTTCGAATCTGCTTTTTTCTCCACGATAACAATGGCAAATATAGGATCAATGCATATGGCCACATCAAAGGTTGAGCAATGCTTTATATGTATATGTAGATAAATATATGAGGAAAAAGAGAAAAAGTTGCTTAGCGACACGATGAAAATGAATAGTTTACTATTTTCAAGAAGGATTAAAACGATAATGATACTTCTAACACCAGACAAGGAATCTTTATATGTCAACGACTGAAGCCACGACACCAGTTTGGACCGTAGTAATTTCATATGAAAGTGAGAATGCCAATTGTAAAAATTGGTAATTACTATTTGTGCGACAAGCGTTATTACCACATTTTCCAGTATCGTTGATGATGACAGCTAATTATAAACATTTGTTTCGATTCTTGTTTAGGAATTTCCAAAATATCCTAGCTAACCGTCTTCTACAACCGAAACTTGAACATTTCCGACAAACGGAAAAACAGCATAGTATGCAGTACATAGGCGTCCATGACACCCTTCCTCTTCCTAACACTTACTATAAATACAATATATTTTATCATCTGTTGAGCTATACTCTAAAAAAAGTGAGAGGTAGGATCAGGTGCCATGGAGGAGTGAGCATCCTCCGTGTGCTCTTTGCCGTAATCGGGAAAAACGGAAAATTCCGTAGACAATTAGGTGATTAATTATGGTCTAACAATAAGTATGAAAAACGTCAGTCATCATGCGACCCAGTGCAAGATTTTATTTGCTGACAAGGTCGTTGTATCGACCATAGAACTTACGAAAAGATTACTTCAATCGAGACTGTTGCTAGCCCTGTTTAAACAACTTGTCCTCGCCCTAGAAACTGTTCATACGTAGAGCATGCACTTGCGTTTTGCATAAAATTCTAAAAGCCGATGATTTTCACACATTCGAGGTGTTTTTCCGAGCTCTGTCGGGGAGGCCTGAGACTTACACAAAATAAGTTATCCACATTCACATCATATACATATACATGTACGCCTGCGTTTCACTTGCTAAGTGATAAATGTTTCCATCTATTCCAAAGGCCTGTTTCTTATCTAAAAGTTCATTTTTACAATATTACACAAAAAACGTGTGCGTTTCAACTGCTTAGTGATATATGTAAATGTTTCCATAATATTCCAAAAGTTAATTTCTAATTTAAAAGTTAATTTTTAAAAGTATTACACAATTAACTTTTGAATATATCTTAAAACATTGAAAGTGCTTAAGGAGGCTGGGGGGGGGGGGGGGGGGGCAAAAATGTTTTCTCCAAAATTCACCAAATTTGCAGAAATGTTTCATTTAATCTTAATTTACATTTTAATATGGAAGACCACATCACAATCATCGTTAATTTTATCATTTGTTGCATCTGAAGAAATTGCATGTACTAATGAAAAAACCCAATTCCACTGATGATAATGAAAAACCGACTATTGTGTGTTATAGACCTTACATGTACATAGTAGTGATATTCTTCATTTTCAAAAAAGTAGGCCAATGACCTACTTTTTGAGTTAATGGCCACTGAATGTTTTTGAAAATTTAAGAAAAATCCCCAAAAATCTTCCACTGTGAAGAAGATTTTCTCAATTGTGAAGAAAAATACAAATTGCTAAACTCTTTAACAAATGAAATACAGATTATGAATGGCAGTGATATTAAACAGATACAAAGTATTAAGTTTTCATTCATAATTTTAATAGATATTCAAGACCGAATTTCCTCTATCAGTTTTCAAATCCCTACCCATTTTTTATTCAATGTAACAAAAAACTGAATGATGATAGTGCTAAAATATTTATAGTATTAAACTAAGTACTGTAACGTGTCGAGGGGTCCATACCTAGTCAATTCTAGTGTCTGGGGGTTCAATATAAAAATATTAAACAATAATAATTTTCCTCTCTAAAATGATTGGTGATTACAATTGGCCTACAAAATATTTACAAAATGGCCTTCCCTTACTTAGGATAAAACTACAAAATGAATATGGTCGGCCGTGATCGAAACTTTATTAATACCACGGGATAAACACCATTTATGCCTTATTCAGGCGGTAGTGATAACCCGTGGCACGCCCTACCTGGATAACCTACTCAAGAGGTAAACCCTCAGCAGACGCAGTCACTGTGTTACATACTGTGGAATCATTAAAATTCGTGGGGGCCAATTTTCGTGGATTGCTTAAATTTTACAGGTTCGTGGGGAGGTAATTTCGTGTATTTCCTTATACCTACAAAAGGGAATATGACTTTAAAGCCCTAATTTATTAATTCGGGGAGGATGTTAATTCGTGGATGAGAGGTAACCACGAATTCCACGAAAATTGAGCCACCACGAAATCTAATGATTCCACAGTATGTAACGCCTTGTGCAGGACGGACAGTGTACAGCCTCTAAGTAAAGGCGTATCCATTCCCTAACACTACTAGTAGAGTATCAGCGACGACTAACTTAGGCTGGTCTCCGCGAGGACAGCCTCTATAATAACCAACTAGTGGCCGGCCTCCAAACACGAGTGGTCCTATAATTATCAATGTGGTAAGCCTCTATCTCAAGGCAACCCACCTACCAAATCGTACTTTAGTCTCGCAATTCCTCTCCGTTGGAACTGAAGAGAACGCTGTAACTGCGATGCGCTCGTTTATATACCCTCTTTGGGTCATGTGACAATCTCTGCTGGTTGCTAGGCGACAATACAAACACAGTCGTCATGTGCTGTACGCATGATTCAACATTACATAACATAAAATCGTTATAGTACATTGACCTTTCTCTCCTGGAATAAAATTTATTTATGGTCATTATGGTCAATGATCAAAATTTTAAATAGGGTGTCTTTAATCATTTTTATGCACTTTTCAATATTTTTGTTGTGTGTGTCATACAATTACATAAACGAAAAAGCGAGGTAAAACAACTTTAAATATTATAGTACTACCAAACATATTACAGTGAAAACAAAATCTGAAAAATTTAGTCCGAATTTCCTCTGTTTTACTAAAAGTCAAACTTTGTTTGAGCCTTATTCCATGATATAGTAAAAATATAGAATGTTATGTCAATAATAATTCATTTTATAAATACTTTTTGTGTTTAGAACAAATTTTATTCATGACATTGAACTTTTGAACAATCCGGATTGGAGAACTCAAACCCTGAGTAAACAACGTTCTTAATAAGCAAAGCGTACATTATATCACATAGAAAACCTGCTAGCTAACGCCTGTCAATATTTATATACATGTTAATCAATTGACAATTTTAAGATATCCATAATTAATCAAATGAAATTTGAAATTGAAACAGCTCAAATTTTTTACGCTCCTTAACTGTATCACTGTCAGCCATTACACACGTTCCCCCTTAACTAGGGAGCGAGCTTTGAGCGACCGTATCACCATACTGATCATACTGTGACTCAAAATCAATTGGCTTAAACTTCGAACATGTATTAACATGTGGTATATAATTAATAAAACAATTTAGATAGAACACTGCATGTATCATGACGGTAGAACAAGATAAAGGAAATAATCCATGTTTTTAAAAATTCTAGATTTCAAATTGAAGAATCTGACAAATATACGGCCCATTTTCAGGAGATATGGGACATCTCCATGTTTTGACGAAATAAACAACAAAATAAAGTATAATTTAATGAATACTTTCTTTCCCAAAACTGTTGTCTAACAGAGTAGCGCAGTGGGTTAGAGGGTTCACTAGGGATATGTAAGTCATGAGATCGAATCCCGCTGGGGATTTTTTTATTTTTATGTTTCCATAATTTTTTTAAACTTAATTTTTTGGTTAAATATTGTAAAATTTGAAAATTCTAAACCGGCGAAAGTATATTAATCATACATGTAATGTACTCTATCCATACAAATATCGAGAGATGTCCCAGACCACCTTAAAGGGGCATGGTCACGATTTGGTCAAAAATTATTTTTCCAATTTTAATGCCTGCAATGCTTCAGTAAGGCATTTTATTCGGCAACCAAAACTTGAGTGTCATTCGTTGAGTAATAAGAGAGTTACAAAGTTTACAATACTTATATAGACAAAGCCATTGTTTACATTTTGAATGTTGAAGTAAAAATTAAAGTTTTAGACCTAGAATGATTGTATCAAACGTTAAGAACTGTTTATTTTTGCTTAAAATAAATCAGAAGATGGACAAATCAGCTTGAACATTTTTTTACTGGTATATTCAACCTATTTAAACAAAAACAGGACACGAGCCTTGTTTACATGACAAAGAATTGCGAGCCCTGTAACTTGCTTATAACTCAACAGCTGACCCTTAAATTTCATTTGATCATTAGAAATCCATTCCTAAACCATTGTAAATAAAAAAAAAACCCAGAATAACAGAATTTGACCAAAATCGAGACCATGCCCCTTTAAGACTATTAGTATCTTTTGTACTCTTTGGGACATGTACTATTATTTTCATGTTCAGTTTTATTCAAAATATTTGAGATATATTCTGCATTGCATCTTTAAAACTTATATGCCTCCAGTGAGAGTCGAACTCACGACCCCTGGTTTACGAGACCAGTGCTCTAACCACTGAGCTATGAAGGCTGATATGTACATTTAAATGACACATGCAGGAAAATCTAGGCCTTAGATATTAGATCAATATTTTCCCAATTGTCCTGTCAAATCAGATAATACGTGCATCTGTCAGGCAATTTATACTTACTGCATGAAATAAAAAATTAGGAAATCTATACGTGTATAATGTTTATAACATATAGAAATGAATTACAAAAGAAGGAATGAAAGTAATATATGTAATGAACATATATGTTAAAAATACAAGTCAAACAACATTAATAAATCGTCTGACACATTACGTTTACGAGAACAATTATTTATAGATATTTCTAAATGAATAGTGTACCATTGAATCTAAGTCTTAATTTATTTAAGCTTTAATTTTTGTAACAAACGGTGCAGGTGCCCAAGGTGAAGATTTAGAACGGTACAAGTAAGATATAGGACACCACGTTATCAAAAGACTGTTGAATTTTCATTAAAGAAGTATATGTAGATAGCACGCATAACAGTATTGTTGAGATATTCCTATAAGATATAGGAACAAAACACAAGTAGAAAATTAAAATTTTTACACAATTTCAAAAGCAGAATTAAAACTATCTGTCAAAAGTTTAATTATTCAATAGGCATACGTGTATTTCTTAATAGCGCACTATGGATATAAATAATCATTGTAATTATTCAAGTGTCTAAAGACGGTACAGGTATTTAGGTTATTATTTCAATAATTTTTTCTTTCTCTTTAAATAATGAATATCTTTTCAGAATTCGATTCAAAGTTAACCGAGTGACAGTGAACATCTATCCAAACCAGTCCATCAAATATACGTGTATAATTTAGTTAGTCATTTATACTTATGTATGCGACATGTATTATGTCTGTCTTGAAAAAATGTAATTAATTAGATGATTTATTTATAATACTGTCGCTGATTTGAAAGACAGAAATACTTTCTCTAAGCGAAATATATTCTTGCTGCTTTCTGATTGGATAATCTAACGCCTGCGCAAGTACGACTGTTCATTTAACCATGTGTTTCTTCGCGTGTAACATGTCGCCTTTAATGGCAGGTTTTTGCTTGATATTTTATTGATTCCAACTTTGAATCTGGTAATATTTTAAAGATTGATAACTACCGCTTAAAAGTAATAATTATCTTTGGAGGTTCACAGCCTCAAGCGTGCCGGAAACATTACTCAACAACCTTCAAAACCGATAGTCTTGTACGATGTCCAGTTAGTGTGCTTCACTATTGACATATTTTGTTCTTCACGAATTTGTTATTTATTCGATTTTAATACATGATATCATTGCACATAGATGTACATGATGTAAACCAAGAATTACACGAACGTTTTTGAAAATAGATGGGCAAAATAAAAAGTCAACTATTTAAGAGCGTGGCTGGTACGTTTATTTTGTTTTCAGATGTTTATAAAAGGTATACTTATGAAGGGCCAGCCCCTCCTTTCCTGATTCCCTGTTGCTATGTGAATACATGTAATAAATGTATTAATTGTACATAGTTAAACAATACAGAAATATGAAGAAAAAAATCTTGCTAGGGGAAAAGGTTACTGTAATGCTCTATTCGATAGATAAAAGAACAATACACAGACAGGTATGAAACGTACAGCTACAGATATAAAAACATTGGCCATATATTTCATTAGCATAAAAGATCACTTTCATTTAAAAGAATTGTATAACAACGATCTATAAGTATCTGTTATTGTCGTTTACTTCACATGAATTTGATCAGACATCAATTTACTAGACATGCGTTTCAGTTTTGGATTTATTCGCCTTCGATGTTAAATTACTGGTCATCAACGAGTCTGGGGATTTCTTGATTATATCGCCACATAAAGTAGTGTATGAAGATTGTCTTTTATCTTCCATTTTGCTGTCACGTGAGAAAAAACTACCCATCAATCACGTGACCTCAGGGAATTGTAATGTGGAATAAACCATCCGAGAGTCAACATGCGATCGCTTCGATCGATCTGATAATGTAAAATCGAGCAATGGTTTACAAAAGCAGTGCTCTTGACATAATTGGCGAATCTAGTTTATACTTGCACTTTGCAACTCTTTTAAAAGTTAATTGATGGCATAATCAGCATGCAACATTCCTTCCCGAAAATACAGCCATCATATTTTATGAATGACGTTACACTAGAAAACTCCTTGCAACAGCCCTTATATTGACAGCTCTATTTCTCCCAATTCGATAATTGTGTTTACTTATTTTTTGAAAATCGTTAGCCACAGATGTAAATAGTTTCATAACAAGAGGTATAAACAATGACATATTTCTTCACAATCAGTGTCAACATGTCAATAGGTATATTGTATATGTGTATGTACCCTTTTCACTTTATGAGCAATGTTGTCTTTCGGTTCATCAAGTTCTCATTACTCTCACGTCTGACCGACTTTTGTCGATGGCTTCATTAATTTCTAATATATTAACAACTATTTAGTGATAACATGAAGTATTAAACGGATTAGGAAGGTAATCTTGCGATCGCTGGATAATCCTTGACAAGTATAAAATAACACCCTTAAACAAATTAATTTACGAAACCAAACGAAGATAAAGACATTCACGTGCGTAACTATCTGATTATTGATACTATTTGAGTATGGAAATGTAGAGCTTAAAACAACAGAAAGGTTTAATTGAATTTCATATTCTTTAATCAACACATGATATGGAAAATTCAAATCCATATGGTATGGAATCGTCCAGTATCTTGTAGGTAATGTAAAAACGTTTTCTCTCTGAGGATGGCCTTTAAAGTTAAAAGGTATGGTGATGGTACTCACCTGATGACCCCGGGCCCTCCCTTGATGACCCCCAGGTTACCTAACCATTGGATACCAACAACTGGCGTGGATGTCGTTGACTCTCGTAACCGACCGGAAGCGCAGGTGTGCTTTCCTTTGTCTCAAAATTTGCAAGACCACAGTATTTTGATTACTTCTATAACGCAAAGTTAAGTCGAACATTAAACCCCAAAAAGTAATGTACCCCCCCCCCCCCAAAAAAAAAAAACCCCATCAAAAACAATACCTGAACTAATTTTGAACAAAATCATTTTTATAGCACATTTCATAATCTAAGTATATTATGTTTGAATTTTTGTTAAGAATATTTCCTCAACAATTGGCCATTTCTGCAGCAACTGTGTACGATACTTATTGATGCATCTCTTGTCTATGACGTTGGCATTTTTTTCCTAAATTCAAAATCACGAATCCAACTTGTTATATACATGAGGTGACCTTTAACTACATCAATCCTAAACTAACAATACTTTAACTGTAACAATATAACACATCAGTGTCGACACTTTGAAATATATTGGTGTATCGCATAATTAAAAATAAAAATCGCTGCATATCCGAAAAATGGCAACTGCATTATTTGTAACACATGTACTATAAGTAGGTTTTGATGATGAAACCATGTCTGTAGACTAAATGACTAAATAAAACTTTCAAAAAGGGCATTTTTTGCAGAACACAACATTCTAATATGTATTTATACATGCAGTCCCATACATCAATAAAGGGAATTAGCACTTAGTCGACTTGCAACAAATTACGTTGAATGCAATCTTTATTCAAGGAATAACGATTTATTCTCTGAGTATCATGAGGTGATAAAATACGGTCGGGAGATGATCAACTCCAATGAAGCTGAAGGATAGATGTGACCCCCATCGGACCATATTTGATCACCAAATTAGAGAACGTTTCCTTATTACATTTAGATATTTTTCATAAATTGTTCAAATAAATATTAAATTATTGGAATTTTTTGCATTAATTGCGTAAAATTAAGCAAAACCTGCTTATGACCACACATTATGTCGTTTGCGTCATAGATGAAATGTATTGAGCTATACGTTTCAAATTTGATTTCTAGTCTTATCACAAATACACTGTAAAATGTAAATATAATTTTATTGAAAAGAGATAATTCTGCAATGTTCTTTTTCGGATATGTTTTCCAATGGAAATAATAGAGTGAAGTTTTGACAGAGGAAAATAAATTCCTGTCAGTATTTAGTCTTTAAATAATTTTATTAAATTAAATTTAACGAGGTCGAGTCTAATTTGTTCTGCCCTAGATTTTTGAATGAAATTTTTTACATGAATTTCTACTGTCGTGATATAATTATTAATTTAAGATAAAAAAATAAGACATTTACAACATCGTTTGTTTAAGGGGTCATCTCAAAGTTTGTTAATTTTTAACATAGGACCCTATGGGATTTTGCTTGAAATGTATCAATTTTGCCTATTTTTACATTTTTTTAAACTTCTGCCCTAGGGATTTCTTTTTCTGTTCTACATATTAAAGTTATTGCTAAAAGACATCAAATGATCAAATAAAAAACCCTTTTACCTCCTGGTTTGTTCCAGGGGTCTTAACAAAGTTGTTTTTTGTATACTCAATTTCCCAGTTTGCCAGATAATGGCTATTTTTTATTTGACAAAGACGGAAATGGTGATCTTTATAGTATTATTAAACATTCAGACACATTTAAGTAATAAATAAATACATAACATCACATATCAAGGGTCATTAATATAAAATACATGGTTACTATCTTGAAATATGTGAATTAAGCTATCTTTAGGCGGGTTAAGAAAACGTGACAGAGGGCTAGGCTTGCTGAACTCTCTTCACGTTTTCGACCCGAGCCCAAATATAACTTATACTTCGAGACGATTATGTTATTCCACAATATAATATCAATTTTACGCATCAAACGAGCTATTTTCAACAAAATTTGCTGAATATCTGCAGTTGAAACTATCACGCCATGGCGTCAACAAAGCAAAAAGATGACGTCACAATACAAACGAAACGCTGCACGAAAGCGTGCGTACTCGTTCTGTACCCAGCCTCGTTAAATTTAAAATATTTAGAAAAAAATTAATAACTCTGTTAAAGTATTAAATAAAGGCAAAAACATAAAGCAATATAAGAATAAACATTTCTTGAAATGGCGGCAGTTAAACCAGGAACCTTTTTGTTCTTGAAGGGTGCTATCTTATTCCAAACATAAGCAAATAAGCAAATTCTAATAAAAAAAAAGATCGATGGTTTAATTAAGACGACAAGAGCAGCAATTGCAATTTTAATATAATTGAAATTGTATGTTCTTTGAGAATTCGATAAAGAACAACCACCTTTTAATTCAAAGCAAAACTGATGTAAAATCTTACCTTGGTACTCCAAGCAGTACTCTTAAACCTCTGGATGCTGATTCGGATGATTTGTTTTATTTGTAGAGAAAAGTCATCCTGAAAGCACATGAACGTGCAATAAAAAAAGGTAAACGTTTAAAAACATGCGAAATATAATATATATATATAGTGAAAATCTTTGTTCAATGACTGATATAAGAATAGCAATTTACTGAAATAATTATTTGAGTTTAGATATATAAAAATGTGCACAAACAAATAATGTGTGAACGTTAAGGATAAGAAGCTATAGAGTAGAGCACATTGTGATTTTGATAAAAAAGTTAAATTAATTAATTTATCATAAATCAATTAAAGTATGAAAGGACTATGTGCGATATGGTCAAATATCTGCTCTCGACTTCAACCATTTTTAAATAGTATCGTAAAAAAAATCAAATCTTCACAAATCATTGTATAGAGGATGCCGATAACTTTAATCTTGATTTTAGTCATCATTGCTCATTCGCTGTTTATATTGTATGACGTCACATAAATGACCTTATTCCTGCAAATTAGCAAACAAATGAAAATATTCTCATTTTTGCTCTATATTTTGCATTCGGAAATACAGAGCGCAGGTCTGCTCAAGTACGATTTTAACATATGTTTTTCTTTAGATAGTTATACACATTATATTAAAAAATGGTACTTGACAAGCCTGCGCTCGATGTTTTCCAGTCGAAAAACCACCGGAAAACACCCATATTTTGCTACAAAACATCAATTTATCAAAATAATGCAATCTTCTTGACGTCATTTCTACATTATGACGCCACTGTAGTAAAAACCTTTTACACCTTTATTTCCAATATGATTTTAATTATCTTTCACCTTAGTTTTAAAGCTCTTTCTAAAACTTTGATTTGGGGGGCAAAAAATGCATAATACCGCACATAGTCCTTTCATATTTTGACAATGTTAACCAAACTAAGTGCTAAAGGGGGATATGGGAACCAATCTTGAGATATTGATATAGATAAAATTACATTATGCATCATGAACCTAATGTACAATATTTAACCATTAATACATTTTGAAAAATTCAAATATGATTTACGGGTTATTTTGTGCTCTGTTAAACAACGAAAGTATGTTATAATATATTTTATCAATTCTTTTTTGCTGCATTGCGAAAATTAGCATCTACTCTAGTAATTTAATGAATTGAATCAGAAAATAGGTGGTCGAGTTAAGATTTTACTTAATGAAGTGTGTAATAATGCTTTCTGAATTTGAATACCATTACATTTAAATTTCAAAATTATAGAAAAGTGTCGGATAGCTACGTTATGCTCCGGTGTTATTTTGCATCCTTTTCAGTTGCAGTATAATAAAATGCATATATGTCTTATTACATATATTGCTGAGAAAGAATATGAACACAAATTATTTTTGCTTTCAATATGTCTTACCTACATGTAATTGATAAGAAATATGTCCTTAAAAATAAATATCTTACAGGAAAATATTAATTCCTTAAAAATAAATTATATTCCCTTAGGAAATGTAAAAAAAAGTATTCCACACCTTTTAATTTCGAACAAGTAGTTTTCCTGAAGAAAATACATGTATATCATATATTTAATTTTTATAGTAGCAAGAAATTGAAAGAAGGTCCAAATCCTATAGAATTCTTGATTCCAATTGGAAGTAATTAACTCAGGTAGCTAATTACAATTAATTACAATTACAAAAGCAATGATCTATCAATATTTTGACACCAGTTTTTGATTGATCTTTAAACTGCAAATTTTGACGAAAGCTAAAAAAACCAGACACCTTAGGTAGCATAATTATCCGGCACTGTAACTTTTAAAAAAGAACTTTCACAAAATTATATTGATCGAACAATAGACAAATTTTTCATAAGAATAAATGTTTTCAAAGATTCACAAATGAGTTACTGGCACTTTGATATAAAAAATTATCAAAAATAAATGTTCAAATTCTTTTCTTATTACTTCGACGACCGTTCTAACATTCTATTCTAAACTATGTTTCCATATATATGTGTTTAACCCTTTCTGACTAATTTTATAAAAACAAACAAACGAACATAACAAATAACGAATTTTCTGGTCTTATAAATATCAAAATTGTCTGGTTTAATTATTGATACATGTATTTCCATTTTGTTTCCAAACTTTAGTTTTATTTCCGTAACATCAATGTATTATAAACGTAAGTTACCGAAAAAAGCCCCAGAAGAATCATAAAAAAAGAAAAAATTGTTAGAAAATGGTTCTAATAAGGTTCCCTATTTGGCTTTGGACATTATCTAATGAGTTCACATAATGCATAGCCATTATACTATTGTGCTTTGGCATGTCTAATTTCAAATTACCGATTTTGGATGACGTAAAAATTAGTTTCATGCCAATGGCAAGACTCATGAAAGGAATGCACTAAATCCACATCCTTTTTCATGACGTATTGCCGGAAAGAAGGCGTTGTCATATCTTAGATTATAAATCCTAATTTTGTGGCTTTTAATAGAACGTCATAAATCTCAAATGAATTTTCATTGGAATTCATCGAAACTTTTATTTTTTTTATGATAAAGTGCACGGTTTACTTAAGAAATTCCTTAATTTCCTTTCATAAAGTATGAATAAGGTTAGAAAATAGTAGTGCATCTTCTTTTAAAAATATTTTAAATTAATTTATAAATAAATAAAGAATTATCTAATCATTCGTGGTCTGAGTATGGATTTGTTAATGTCAGTTTTGAGGTCTTTATTTTTGATAAACCAAATTTTCCTCTTATATAATTATCATTTTTTTGTGTTCTTTAATAACTATTTAAACTTTTATGAAAATGACCTTTACATATTTTCAGTAAATGTGAAGTCAAAAATGCATAAGAAATTGTAATAGAATACTATGTCTAGTTGTTTTTTTTCTTCTGAAAATAAAAAGCCCAGCTATGAAATAAACATGACTCAACTAACAAATTATTAAATTATTGAATTCCTAATTATTCGAGTATCTATTTAAGAATGAAAGGAACCTTAAGTTCGAATATTCCAACAAAAACATTACTGAATTATTGATTATCTTTATTATCTTCCTCTATGGTTTCAAAAATAGATTGAACTTAAGGAGGCAAGATACAAAAGTTACTTTTTTGACTTTGAAATTGGAACATAGTTTGTGGCTGTTTTGTTTAGTTTGCCTTAGGTATTTCGGTAAAATTAAATTTGAATCCCCCAGAAACAAGAATTTTTAATGAAAACCCATAAAGTGATTCTTGCTTTAGCAAATAAGTGAATATTGCAAAGTGTAAAACAAATAATTATATCAACTTTCACGGTACATGTAGTTTGGGGCTTAAAATATTGGTCAAATGCATTAAACACAACAATTTCAAGTGTTCATAAACCCGATTTATCATACTTTTGTTTTACTGAACGCATGCCACTTACATGTACGCCTTTCTAAGCCATAGTGAGGAAAGAAAGTAATTCGAAAGGCGAAAAACTAAATTATATGAAACGTCATGCATACATGTACCAAACAAAGCGATTTCATCTATTCATTGCTCTTGCATTATTATTATTTTGAATTATTAAGTTTCAACCTACATTGTAAAAATTTGAAATTAAAAACAAAGAGTTATTCGCTAGTTATATTACATGCAATGAAAAGGTATTTTAGAGTCAGAAATATGGTTGTTTGAAATTCAAATTTTCATATTTTACTTGTCTGTCCATCATAAATCGTTTTTTTAAATTCAATTGTACTTTAAAGTAAATTTTAAAGTTTAATTAAATTCTAATATCTACTGAGAGAACTTTTTGGGAAATTATATAGCCTTAGGGTTAAAGAACTTGTAGTCATATATGAACCAACAAAATTGGCATTTTAATTTCCTATTTCTTTTTCTCATTAATCATTTCTTGAACAAGGTTGAAGTGTTCCCTTGCGTTATGGCATTGTTGCCTAGAACAAAAGAGAATTCTGATGTTTAGGTGTGAACCAAAGTCAAAGAGTACCATATAAACCCTTTGAGTTATTTGGTCAGTGAACTTTTGTTTATGCCCCGACATATTTTTCAGGTTTATCTCCCACCCAGGATGAAAAAAGGCCTATCCTTTCAAGGTTATGAATGAAAAGAGTCGGCTATTGTACCCCGACAAACACTTGTTGGGAGATCAAGTTACAACATAGACTATATTTGCAATTTTCCAAGTGTCATTTTTGTCATCGAACAACTAGATTTACATAAGTTTTTTCCCCTGAAGTTGTTGTTATTTTTAGCATTATGGGGAGTTCACACGCCATGACACGAACGATTGACCTTGCATGGGATTTCAGTTTCCTGATAATGGTATCTATTATTGTGATATGATCGGTTAGATTGCTCGTCTAAAACTTATCTCTTCCAGACAGTATGGATGAAAATCAGAAATGCAGTTTGATGATTCTATCTGCTGCTATTTGAATCCAAACAATCAATTGCAGTTGGCTGACATTGATGTCCTGCCATGCCTTGATACAACCATTGTAATACTCGATATTATATTTTATATCTTGAATTAAGAAGACTTGATTTATTTTATAACTGATGAGATATAGGTTTAAAAACAATCATTCATTTTATCTGTCTCCAAAGATTTTTAACATGATTGTATAAGAAATGTTAATGTTGTTGGAAAGTTTGATTCGTTCAGAAATGAAGTTTTTCGAAGGGCATATATTTCCGACAAATAAGTTTGCTTCATTATTATTATGACCTCAGGTACACAATGTTTCTTACCATGGAAGATGTTTCATGTTTTAGAAAATTAAATATGCAAACATTATTATTAATATGTATTGTAATAGTGTTATCATTATTGTTGTTTTAATTTATGTCAAGTAATACATATAATGCGTCCCGTATATTGATGATCATTTTTTGTTCAGTAATCAGGAGATTCAATTAATATTCAAATTAACACGTGCACATAACAAAATATCTTATTTTGATCGATACTTCATGTCCCAATGTAATTACTTATCACAATTGTTGGCTTTTCACGCATTTAAAAACATGAATTTACATTTTATTTATCAAAATGAAGAGGTCTTATTAAGCACGTTTTAATATATCTCTTTATAATACAAAATTCAAATGCCATCAATCGCTCAAACCAATATCTTTACGCCTATTTATACAATACTTGCAAGAAAAGAAGTTAGAAAATAGCCTTTAGAATAATACTTTACATACTTCAATTTACATAATGTTCTTTTTTTCCTTTGAATTTTTGTAATGAACGTCTATAAAATTAGCTAACAAGGCAAATATTTTCTGCGAAATTGACATTCAAAGTTTTTTCACTCAAGTTGTAAATATGTGATTATTTTTTAAATATTATTCATGCTTTTCTGGTAAATATTAAGTAATAACTACAATACAAAATTAATATTAAAAAAACGGTTCCAGTACAAATGTTAAAAACTTTTGCCATAAGAAAAAAGTTCATACATGTATATAATTGATTAATAAAAATGTTTTGACAAATATTGTAACATCATTATATCATCTGCAATATAGTATTTAGAATGTCTAAGAGCTTAAAAATATTATGAACAAGTTAATTAGAATATAAAAAGTTTACGATGTTATAACAACATTTCAAATAATTACGATTAATTGCATTTTCAGACTCTGCAGAGATTAAACACTGACTGTATAATTTGTGCAAGGAATAATACATGTAACTAAAGATTTTTTGTTATTAATTTTGTTAGAATAGTGGTATCAATATTTCCCTTAGGTGTGTGATTTATTTAGGGTAAGGACTCGAGTAACTGTAGGACATAACTGGAAGAATTTTATTCAACTACTGTCAATACTTTTCCAGAAAACAAAATTCATGAACTTGCAATGTGTTTATTTCTCCAAATGTTATAAACTTTATAAAAGTTTATACTGTTTTATTATTTCTTTAAAAATCAAAATTAAAAATGTCTTTATGGTCCTTGCAGTTGAAAATATTAACAAAGTTGTTTGTTTATTGGGTTTTTTTAACATATGTAAATATTTTTAATTTAAAAAAATATATTTTTTTAGTAGGTATAGCTTTTATGAGTTCAATTTTGTTTGTATTCAAATTCATGCAATACTGTAAAATATTTATTGTATCTTTTTTATTATTAGTTACATTACTTTGACTTTCAGTGTCATTTCACAGCATATAGATTGTTATGCTAAATTTTATTACTATTAATGGAAACAGAATTTATTTTATCACAATTAGTGTTAAGAAAGTACCGATTTCAGTATAGAGTTCCCGACTTTCTATTCTTTGTTGTGTAACGTGGTAATTTTATCATTAACCACTGTAAATTTATTACCTTTCTACTATTACTAGAGAAATATGGAAATCTTTTTTATGACCATTTTTAACACATGAGTTGTTTTTCACGAGATTCATTAATATGTTAGGTATTCCAAACTTATTCGTTTTTCATTTAATTTTTTTTTTTAACTTACCAGTATAATCTTAATCTTATTCTAATTGATAGGTTTTATTTCTGAATTAAGGTTTGTTTTAATATGAAAAATTACCATCAAAATATTACATAACATTGCTATGAGATTAGATATTGGAATACTCTAGTCGTGAATACAAAGAATTTTTGCAAACTTTTTAGCTGAGTGGTGGTGTCAATTTTTATACTATAATAATCTTCAATTGAAGGAGATCTTTAAATTTTTTTTAGTATTCAAATTTTAAAGCTTACATATTTAAGGATTTACTTTTTACTTAATAAAAGTTTATGGCTAAAAATATAATTTGTAAAAATTTAAGGCAGATCTGACGGAGACTCTATTGACCTTCCACTCTCCTTAACCTTTGAATGCCCGAAAAAATACACAGCAATTTAGAAATGTACCAACAAATGTATCCAACTAAATCTAATTGATTTAAAAAAAAAATGCTTTAACGTTCAACTGAATGTTATATTACATACATGTACAACTGTATATATACACATTTCGTAATTTTTCAGGTTTTTAGAATATCCATGCCATGCAATCACTCTTTAAACATATGTAATGCCAAAAGGAGATATCCTGTACTATATTTGGCAAAGTTATTTAACACACTGTTTAGAAATTGACACCAGTTAACTTAAAGAACTTGAAGTCAAATAAGTAATCATAAACAAATGTCTATATCAGCTGAAAATATAAGCAAGTTGATGCCATACCTATGGTAAAATTTGTAAAATTTAATTCCTTTGAGACACAGAGAAGCCGAACAAGAACCTAAATGGCCAACTTTTCCTCGTTCTTGTTCCAAATTATCGGCTGTTTGGGGTATATTCAGTGCAAGGCAAAAGCTGGTCATTGCGTTCACCAATCTTAATAATAGAAGTGATAATCCATTATGGTTATTCAACCAGCAACTTGAAGGCCGTGATCAAAGCCAGTGCTTTGCCTGATGCTTTTGGTGTCCATACTATATCATTTTGCCTTGGTAGGAATTTTACAAGCGTGTAATTATATGATTCAAACTTTCAAAGATATTTCAATATTGCAGTCAAAAACATCCCCCGTAAAAGAAACCAGCCAAAAAGCTTATGGTGTTATAAAATAAATTTATCAATAGCTCAGTTTCTGGACTTTTATACATAGCATTTATCACATTATTGAAAAAGGAATATACATAAAAAACTTTCAACTAGGTTGAAATATTTAATAACTAAATGATCAAGAAATATAATGATCTTAATATTAGATTTATATTGTGCATCAAAGTTAAATATTAGATTGGAAAGGATGCAACTCCCAATCAAATTTAGTATCAAAAGCCGGATCGATAACCTTTTCAAGTAACTTTTAGAACAATTTTAACAAGAGCTTGGACTTTGGGTAGTTGTGTCAATCGGCGATATGACGTACACCTGTCTATTTCATTGCTGGCCACTCAGTCATGGCTCTTTGAAATCAACAAGTTTTGGCTGGCTTTTAAGCGAAGACTACGCAATCGGTGTATATTTCGCTTGAAACCAGCGTCATTTTAACTTGTTTTGACGCAAGGAAGAGATAGTTACATCATACTGAAAGTCCAAGGCCTTGTTAAAATGGTCCTATGTTGCTTTCATGCATAAAGTTTTTCAGCTATAACAAAAAACACAAGAATGCAGTTGCATTGTTTGAAATTAACTTTTTATTGCTAATTAGAATAAATTCATTTGCCTGAAAGTATGATGCAACCTTTTCGTTGCAAATGAACACTAATATGCAAATAAGCGAGGTATATTCCGGTTAAAAATCTCGTTTAACAAGTCTCTCAAACATATTTTTCTTACATAACAAAATTTAAGAATCTGTTTTAAACAGCATTGTTATATATTTTGGACATTTTAGTGAACCGATTACCTTTCCAGACAACAAAAAAGAATTTTAAATGTTTATGTAAGAATACACATAATAATTGCGGTAGGAAATGAAAACTTGTCGGTAGCAATTTGGAACTACTTTTTGTTACCGTAAATAAATAACAAGAAAAATTCAAAAAGATTCTTGCAATAACATACCTCAAAATAAAAAGATAAGTAAATAAAACTATACGACAAACATAAATCTACTTTCTCTTTCTTTCATAAAACAAGTACACTTATAGGCTACATGGAGTATACAAACAATTACAATACATAAACAGCATTCGTAGAAAAAAAAGAGATAAATTAACAACGAATATGGAGGAATGTCGGATGAATATGTTATAGATGTGCGGTAGCTGAGGTGCGGATTTCAGAATAGTTTTGTTTAGGCTGTTACATTGAGCACTGACTAGTTACTAAATGTATGGGGATTTCCTGAGCACTGGCATTACTGGCAAAACGTTACACAGAAAACATGGCCGCAACTATGAATCATCGCGTTCCTTCTCCACATACTATAGCTTTCCCCTCCCGTGTTTTCTACAAGCAATCGGTTCCAAGCCATTTTCCCTTTTGCTAATAAAGCCATATATAGCAGACATTCTATCAACATCAGTTGCCAGGTTGAATTGTCCACGTGTTTAGACACTGTTCTTTATGCTGCTCTAGACGTGACGTCATTGTAGACCCCGCCAGTATTGTGACGCCATTGCTCCCATGTGATGCCCACCCATGTCTTGTGGTCCTCCACCAGGGACTTGGATAGGGACTGACACCCCGGGAGATATAAGGCCTATAAAGGCATAAACAGTTCGTTATAAAAGTCTTGTTTATTTTTGTGCTTTCTCTATTTATTCAATAAATTACTAAATAAATTTGCAGAAATAGTATTTACATTATGCTCTGTATATTATCTATTCACTTTTTCAAAAATAAAACGAAAACTAAAAAAAAAAATCTTAAAAAACTCGGCACATAAAGACAATCACCTAGTATGAGGAGAAATAGATCTGCTCACCGGTAGATGCCGCTGAAGGATGGTTATTGTGGGTCATGTGACTCTGCATGCCTGCTGCCGGGTTACAAGATGGACGGGGGTAATTACTGAGAGATAATGGATCGTAACTTCGTGGTGCGTATTCTACGAAAGAAACGAGAAACTGAGATAACATGGTTTTTTTTTACATTCAAAGAGAGACAACTTCGGAACAACAATGAGTGAAGGGATAAAATTAATTGAATTCCATCACGTTTTGGTCAGTTCAGTGTACGGAATGGATGGTGACCGTACCTGGTATCATACACGAGTATGAGGATGCGTTACTGGACTGTAAACAGGCTGGGTTAGCTTGAATGTTATTGCTAGACAAGGTATATGAAGGCATGGTCGGCATTGAGCTGTAGAAGAAAAAGCAAATACACAGTTAAAACAGTGCATTAATTCACATCCCTTACTCACTAAACGGATTCAATTTTTCTTTTATTAGGAGTCGAAATACAACTTTAATTACCTGTAAGTGTCGGCCGCCATTGTGCCTATCTGTTGATGGATGGTCGGATACATTCCGTTTGTAAAACCTCCGTTGATTGGTAGTCTGGTGGCGCCATTGGCGACTTCTCGCCTCTGGTTCCGTAACTTTTCTTCTCGGCGCCATTTGGCTCTTCTGTTAGAAAACCATACCTGCCAAGCGAAACAAGAATTAAAGTTTTCAATAATGTAATAATTATCCATCAAATAATTAGTTATATAGAACATGTTTTCAATGAGAAGACAATAGGAACACGATATGGAACAAGCGTCTCACCTGAATACGGGCTTCGGGGAGATCAATTTTTTGTGACAGCCTCTCTCTTGCAAAAACATCGGGATAATGTGTGCGCTCAAATTCTAAAAAAAAAAAACCAAAGTTTAATTATTACATAATTTAGTTTGTGTTTGCTACATTGTTAAACCAAAGTGTATGGGTAAATGAAACTCATGATAGAAAGTAACTGCGATCTTTAAATAAACAATACCTTTTTCCAGAGCCTCGATCTGAGCTGCAGTGAAGGATGTTCGATTGCGTTGGAGTTTTCGTTTTAGACGCAGTCTTAGCTGTTCGTCTGTTTCGTTATTTTGTCCCTCGCTTTGGTTACTTTCTGAACCTGAGCCATCATTATCTGCAACGACAAAAAAAAAATGGTTTCCTTCATAAGTCATTTAGGGCAAAAATATGTAGAATGTCAATCGAATACCTCAAACACGCAACGTTGATTTCTTATCTGATCAGGAATCTTAGATAACCATAAACAAGCCCTTAAAAATTGAATCTTAGTTTGTTCTTTAATCTGATTTTGCAATTTTTCTATTATGTTTAGTACATGAATATACAGGGCATTTACTTGTTATATAAACAAACCGACCTAACACGCAACAACCGGAGAACACACATGAGCCTGCAATAATATATGTACGAGCGTTTGCCAAAATCAAGTTCTTTACTAGTGCAGCTAATTAAGAAACAGAAAAAAAAGAAATGCTACTACATTATGCCACAACATTATACCATAATTAGATCGACATTGTTCTTATCACCTAATCTCCGACGTCACGAAACGGCGGTAGTTGCATCTGCATTGTCATTTGTTCAAGGCGGCCATATTATTTCGTCAGTTCACGTGACCTAACATGGGTACAAGTGATCAAATTAATTACACAGCATTGTGCTCATTTGTTTTCCATTTGCAGTTGCATAACCCGACAGATCTCTGACTGGGTAATTTAGACGTATTAACTCTAAATATGGATCGTGGGGCTAGCATTCTTTTATGTCACTCGGGTTTCCGATTACTTTTTTATGTCCCAACATTGTGCTTTGTTACGAGGTTAAATTCAAAAGGGTTCATAATCAGCCTTTACCTGTTGGGGATGGATTTCATATCGCCATAAACCATTTATTTTATACACAATATGGGGATTTTGTTTTGTGTGAGAAATAGCCTTTCACTCGCACCAAGCTTCCAGCAAAGAAGATGCGAATGAAATCAAAATTATATTTTCATCTGATGCTGAAAAGGAAATTCTTTATATAAGATCAAAGGGTGTTACTCCCATTAATAATTTATAATTGACCATTGAGGTGATTCAAGGGGGCCAAATAAATTCGATTGCTGTCCACTAATCTGTTCAACTTTGTATGGAAACCACAAAAGTCATAGAATATTTTCTTTGACCGCCTGGGTTCCTGTGCAACTCCGGAAGTCGATTTCCAGCTGCGCAAGAGCATCATTTGCCCGTTGAGTAGTTTCACATTCAATAAAAATATTTTGGCTATTTATAAATCTCGCGGACCAGATACCCCAGGTATGGCAACGTGACTTGCATTTCATAATTTTTTCTTCAGTTTATCCAGCGATAGCATGACAGGAATGTTCTTCATTCATCTTTTATGACATAAAATATGTCTCGGCAATTTTGTACTAGTGATATAGTTCTCTTTTTAAATTATATAACACATGAGAATGGGCTTTGTTCTTATTTGATATATCCATTTTCAGCTTACGACCAAATAATCTTGACGTTGTATTCTAATATTTAGCAAGGAATTCTTTTCATAGCGAAGACCTTGTTGTGTAGTTTTACGTTTTTGCACTGAATGTCCGATACGTAAAATTACAGTGAATGGGGTTTTCATTTCAACCCCTAAATATAAAGCAGGCAATGTTGATGGTTCACAAATTTCTCGAAGCAACCAACTGTTCAACTACCTCGTCCAATGATCACCAAAACAGTGAAAGTCAAATCTGAATCACAATGGCTTAGCAAGCGTCGACGCAACCACGATATTGGTATTGACGAGTAGTGGATTGCTATTATTATCCGTAATTATCCGGTTGTAGAATTTTATCGATATCAGAGAAATTGTAGTTTTCATGAAATCGAATCCACCACCCGCACACGCGAGCAAATGTTTTCAATTCTTTGTTCGCCGATTTCTAAATCTCTTCGCCTAATCGTGTTTTATTAAAAGCACGTGAGTGCAATTACAACAACATTCACAGGAAAGATTACCTTAAATATCTTAAGGCTCTGTATGATTTGTCTCGTTGATCATGGTAATATTTAACTAAGAAAGAAAAAAAAATGAACTTTCGAGCCCGTCTCTATTCCGGACTTGCGCTCTAACCCTTGACCCCCTGTATACTGATACCTGGGTCATATCTGCTTTCATATCGCGGATATATTGTTATTTCTAAATTGTTATCATAATGAGAATTCTTTGGCAATCTGTTAGCTGCTGAGTCCCCTCGGGCCAGCACTACACAACCGCGGAGGTGGGCACTCCTTTGTGGACCCAGACGACACAGACCGTGACCACAGAGGGCCCTATCACGTGACACATCATCAGTGGTCTTCAAGATTTTTTGATTTCGATAAAACACCCCGAGGCTGGTTTTGCCAATCATAACATGTGCTACTGTTTTTACAGGCTGGTCGTATTTGGATCTTGAATATTATATTTATCTTTTAATCAGTTAGAAACTTACCTATTGATTTATATGTACCTGTGTATGTACCTGAAAAATATAGGCAGTGCCTGATGTCCAAATCATTTATGTTTTTCATAATGAAATATTGTTTACGGAGGCTGGGTGGACAACAAATTACACATCACACCTTTCCTAAAATTTACATATAATTTTGTCCATACTTGATTTATTAGGAAAGAGAGAATTCTAAACATTTTAAAGGGTTACAATTTAAATATTTATTATAAATTCATACAGAGCCTCTCGTCTGAAGGAGGTTGATATGGCCTTAAAAAAATAAAAAAGACACGTCCATCCAGCCCTCTTAAAGTAAAATCAAGTCAACAAAATTATCCTCGCTGACTTACACTTCTTGACTTACATTTTTAAACGCTAGCGCTGGTAAAATCTGTACATGTCCATTTTACGAACTTCAACGTCTATAATTTCCTTGAATTAGGATAGATTTACATGTACATACAGGAAGTATTAACATCAGTTTCAAATTTATTTTCATCTTATTCTTTCTATTGTCATTGGAATTTTTTTTGACGTCGAACTGTCATGGATTATGTGAAATAACTCCTATTAAATAACTCAATAAATAACTTTCTATTGTTATAGAATCAGTGATTTGTATAATGAGTAAGCACATGAAGACTCACTTTGTGAAGATTTATAATAACAAATCAACAGGGATGTCAACTCTCTTGTTTTTCCTTGTACACCGTCGTATCAAATTACTAAATCCGGTTTCAAAATAGGATAAGATTTTCTATATATTTATCGGCTAATGCTAAGAACATTTAGCAAATTAAACTTACACACAGACTAGCTAATCGCCAGGCACTTGACACCTAGTCTGTGTATTTGGCCTAAGCTTTCATTCAAAATTATAATAAAATGCTTCATTTGGAAAGAATCAAAACATCTTGGAGGGATTTTGGGCCCGACTTTGATACCGCGAGTGTTCACTAGTCGCAGGAATTAATGCGCACGACTACCGCGGCCAGAACATTGGCGCCTAGTAAGGCGAACTTTTTTCATTGAAGAACTAATATTTTGTCGTCTGATTTACAAAGAAAACACAAATATTATTTTCTAGCTAGCGGGACATACCACTGTTTTCTTTGTCAATCAGCTGTATACTTGTACACTATTGCAATTTTTTTTTTTATTCAATTCAACCGCACGCTTATTTCACACATCCTGATCATCGAGATGTTTGTTTGAAAAATATGGTGTAACTTTTTTTTTTCTTATTTTACGTCAAACCTGAATTCTTTTTTTCCCCGAAGAAAAAAAAAGAAATGTAGATTTTTTTTTTTTTTGGAAAAAAAAATCTCTCCGACTTTCTCATCAGTTCTCCAGAACTTTGCGGTATTTAAAATCAGAGGATTTGTATAGAATATTTATTTTTTCACAGGATTAGCTTTAATCTTTGAATAAGCCACCAGACTGAGTGACGACAGGATTCTATATGTCCCCCTCAAATGAAACCTCCCCGTAAGGCGGGCAAACGTATCCGGCGAAAAGCCATTTTCTAGCGGATTAGACCCACCAATTTCTTGGCTACTATAATAGCGATTAAGGTGACGGATCTTTGTCGTAAAACTACCAACTTTTATAAATTCTTTATGAAAAGTAATAAGCTAAAGCTATATATGTTTCGTTAATTGTTGTGGCTAACCTGTCCTAAGCTACATGTATATTTAGCTGTGCAGGTTCTTCAAATTCTATAAAGAGTTCTGTATCGAATAGGCTTTAAATAATTTCATGCTTTAGGTTGATTGTTTTTTTGTGTATATAGGCTTAGTAGCATAAATATGATGAACTTAAATCGTCATAACTGACTAAGTGTTTCCATATTTATTAGTATTCAACTCAATTTTAGGGGAAAAAAGTAAAGAAAAGAAAAAAAAGACATTAAAATTTTTTTATGAATAAATAAAAAAGAAGAAATCGAAAATCTCGAGAAACATCTTATACCCATTTTTTCTTGACATTTGGGCATATCAATCAGAGATGTTCGATTTTTCAGTAAAAAGACGTCTTTTTAGCCAATTACAAGTAATCACAGTCCGGCGAGGTGATTATCGGTTCCATTTTTATCCGTTTTTAAAAATCTACAACATTTGTGATTCTTCCTTTCACCGATTTCTATTATCCAATTAAGGTTCTCTTGAAAGGGCTCAGAATTGAATCCGCTAAAATAAAGCGCCGCGTTCAGTTCAGCGGTAGGACTTCGGCATTTGTACATTCTCCCCCTTTCTCTTCTATTCTTTGAAGTTGATTTACTCGCCGTTGCACTTTGATACATTAATATTAATTTATCCGCCTGACCGCATCTATATTGTTGATTCGATGTGAGCGGCTGTATGAATATGAAAAATGAAAAGCGGCATGGACGGCGCGAGTTTTAATCTAACGTAGGCTAATACAGAGCCCCTGTTATGGTTTTTACACCATCCTCATTGATTTTGACACCTAATGTGTCCACATGCTTTTACTATGATTGTAAAAATGCATTTTGCCTTGTTGGTTTATTTTTCTCACATTTTCCCATCATTGTAATTTTCTATTTTACTGTCGGGCATTAAAGGCTCTCGGATTTGCTGGCTTTTTTCATAGTCTATATATCATTTTTTTATAACGTGCATTCCATTTTTTTCTCTAGCATTTTAGAATAAAACACTTTATATGACAGAAAATATTTTTATTATGTTTTTATATTTAAAGAAGTTCTTTTGATAAATTGGATAAAACACCCTCCTGTACAGTTATACTTCATTTATCTTCGCTGTACAGGTTTTCATTTATTTAAACAAAAATCTTGCCAAATGAAGATTTTTGTCAGTAATTGTTTCTTCTTTTTTTATATCTGTGTAATGCATTGTACGGTCTTGTTGGTTCTAGGAATATAAAAACGTACAACATAGATACTTATTTTATTAATAAATAATCTTACTTTTCTTCTCCATTCCGAGAGTGGGGGTTGGTTGGTGGGTATAAGCTGAGGGAGGGAGACCAGGCACGCCCATATTGGTGGCGTACCATGGGTTAGTTCGAGGCCAATTCTGTCCATTCAGTAGCCCCAGTTTGTCATACATTGCACCCTGCCCCATAACTTTCTGGTTTTCACTGGCAAGATTTCGTAACACTCGATTGATGGAAGAGACCTATAAAACCATGAAAAAACAAATCCATATTAAAGATTGATCTCCTAAAATTATTTACAGAAAAAAATGCATCTTTCAGGGGGGAAAATAACTCGGGAGTTAAAGACATAACATTTTTAAAGGAATTCCATGATGGTCGAAAATCAATTCATTGAATTTATTCAGAATCACTGTTGTTTTAATTTAAGACATGTACATGATGTAAGTGTACTTTGAAATTTTAAAATGATAATAATTATAAAATCACCTGGTCTTCTTTCGCAAGATTTCGAAGCACCAGGTTGACAGAGGAAATCTGAAATACAGGAACAACATTTCACATGTGGCTCTCTGACCATTATATTCAAATAAAAAAAGCTTATCCCTTCATCCAAAATGAAAATTCCTTCATTATTTTCAAAACTTGTCAGTAAATCTATTTTAAATTTTTAATTTTGTGCAAATTTGCATGTCTGACATTTTTAATGAAAGATAAATTTTATCTTTAATTTTTCTTTCGGTTGCTCAGTGCAAAAGAGAATTGTGTTCCAGTATTTCAGTTAGAAAAGAACGACAATATTAATACAAGCAAACTACGTAAAACTGCAAAGTAAAACAAAATATATATATTGTATATCATGAAAGTCTACTGAAGCATAAAACCATAATTATCACATATTGTAAATTATGAATTTAAATGGTGGGTGTATACAACTTCAAACAATCATGTACATGTGTATACAAAATTCACAGTGTGACAATTTTGATATAGGGACAAAGAGGGTGGAATAGGGATTTTTGCTGAGATAATATCTTTTTATTTCATTCAAAATGAAAAACCTGCGAGTAGACGCAGGACCAGACGGACATAGGTCCAGTTTCCATGGAAATCCGTGGCACATGCGCCCCATTATGGGTCTGTAATTAATCATTATCACGACGGGAGCACACTCTATGAAATCTTATGAGATCATAACACAACCCATGTTTTCCGACGGTTCACGACCGATTTTCAGAGATCTGCGGACGGAAACACAAAATCAAAATGCAAATCAGATGACGCCTGTGATTACTGCTACAGTTTGTGCAACCATGCAGACGCGATTGAATTTGGGGTCCTAAAATCAAGACAGATGTGAAAAAAATAATTATCGCGAAACGTTCGAGGGAGCTAGTTAAACATTTTACATATATATGTGTGTAAGTAGAATCGATCGATAGGTATAGTAGTTTTAAACAGGATATCTTCCTAGAAAGTGCATTAAATTAGATTACATGACACAATTTTACGGTTCGTTGTGCCTAATCGTTTTCGACGTTCACCATTTATAGACTTGAAAAAAATCAAATAGTGATCGGCTTTTAATGATGGGAGTAAGTGAGAAACATGTTTACTTAAGTTATTAAGCTGTCCAAAGAGGAAGTTCTCTGTAGCAAGTACAGTCAATTTTGCCTTTTTGTGGACTTAATGTTTTCGACGAGAAAGCAAACGAAAGCCATTGTTGGAAAATGCCGCCGTGTTTACTCAAAATATTTACAGTGTCATTAAGGAAGAAGTTGAGACCTCATCCCAGTCGATGCCCAGGATAGCACGAGATTCAATGCAGCTCTTGTAAAACCCCTGCTATTACCCGGGGGATGCAAATGATGGAGGCATATGGTCATTACCGGCAATAAGGGTGGATACTCGACCTAAAGCACTCTGAACAAGGTATTGTCTGGTGCTCAAAGACCAGGAGACGTTCCCAAGCTTGCTCAAGTGTTCCATGTCTCGCGAGACTTAAAGGAAGGCGGGCGCTGATTGGCGGAGAACGAATTTTCTGTAGCTTCTTTACGAGATTTCTTTAGAATTCTAAGTTTTCCTCTGAATATTAACAAGTTAATGAATAGAATATTGGAAATATATGAAAATGTCAATTTTGTAGGAAAAAGATTAACATTATTCGAACTAACGCTCGATTTGATTTGGTACTCCAATTTTTACATTAAGGTGCCCAGAAATAGAGGCATTTGGTGACACAGAAAGGAAAATGATCGTTCAGATTAATCAAGCGTCTTTTTTTCAATATTCCTTCTCTTGTCTGCTTAATTAAGAATTCAGTTTGATTAATTTTGTTTAAAAAATTCAAGAACGACTGAATGCGATTCCGTGGCCTCCTGAAATTGCTAGCACTTAAGATAATTTTACTGAAACATGCTAGAATTAGTTTTACTATGAAAATTTCGTATAACATCTTTTTCCAATATTTGCAATTTCAACTTTCCTATTTATAAAAATTCTACTACAGTTGCAAAATACATTACCATATATTTTGAATTGCCATAACGGGTTTTAAAGTCTTTTTTTTTACTTATTGACATACTGTATCTGTTTGATAAATTGATTTTAAAATAGGATGATTCCTTTTAAATACAATATCCATTAATCCTCCCCTCTTTGAGTGAAATAGCTAGCGATCAGGTTCGTTTCTTTGATATTTAGAAAACATCGAAAGCAACCAGATGGGCTTTAGAAAACAAATGTTTGCGAACAGACATCTATTTAGGTAAACAGCGGGATACGCGCTAAAATCCTTAACAAACCAAATACTCCCGCCGACTCGGCCCTAAACCCTCTGGAGAATCAAAACATGGGCTTTGTATTCATTTCACTCAAGTTTAACTCTTTTTCTACAGCAGGATTTTAAAAGTATTTCAGAGGCAAGAGTGATGCTTCCGCAAAATGAAAACCGGGACTTTTCATTAAATCAGCACCGTTTTGACTCATTAATTTATTACTTACAAGCGTAACAAATTTAAAACTTTCCGATGGTCGTAATTCTATGTTTCTTTGTCCTATACCTCGTACAATTTTGTTTGTGACATGGACATGCAGAAGGAATATTCATCAATGGTCAATTATTTGGGTCTTTGTCACATTAAAAGTGTATGTGAGGTAAACAATCATGTACAAGTACGGGAAAGGGATTAGTGATACCAGGTATGGTGGTTGATGTTAGAGATACCTACACTTGGAATATTGTCTTGATTGCAGCAGCCTTCTGATAGCAGCCTATCACGTATTTCCCATGCAAATATAGAGGGACACTCTCTCTTGTATTGAGCAATCTTTCCAACCACTTCCGGCGTAGCGACCCGAGGCTTACTTCCGCCAATGGCGCGGGGCCGGATGGAACCCGTTTCGTAATAACGTCCAAGAATTTTGCTAACACAGCCATTGGAGACTTGCAGGATGCGAGAAATGTCACATGGCCGAGCACCACTGTGGGCAAGCTCAACTATTCTTTGTCTTGTGGAGTCGGGCAGGGGACGGCCATTAACAAAGACCCCTCCCAATTGGTTCACCCCACTGTGCCCTACAAAAACAGAAAAGAAAAGAGTTATTCGCTAAAATATACTTTTTAATAAACATTTATTCATTACAAACTTCATTTTCTACTATCGCTTTTATCTTTATTATTTCATTTTCCTAGAAGATGGTACACCAACAACTGGTATTTGTATATCATTTTTATCTCTCAAGAATTACTTTTATCATATAAAGCATATTTAAATATTTTTGGATTTTACTTTTAAATTTTAAACAAAACATTTCTACTGCCTGTTTATGAATACCAAATGCAATATTTGCTCGTTGTCAAAATATCAAGGGTAAAAAAGAGAAAAGGAAAGTAGAGTATGGTGTCACCTTCGTTTTGTTTTTCCAGCATTGCCTGACTACCAAGAATTATCCCGGTTTGTGACAATGCTGTTTTGTTGACTTGTGTAACGTTGTGTATTTTGTTTGTGACGGTCTCACAGAATAAACAGAGCAATATGTCTCAACGTGCTCAGTGCCGCTCCGAAAATTTTAAATTTCGAATGGCAACTTAAATCGTACTATACACATTTAACACTCTAATTGAATTTAACTGTGTATATTTATAAAGGTTCATATTTATCTAAAATTTTGTTGTATATAATGTACATTTGGGAAAAAACTGTGTGTGGTAGTTCGTGTGTTGCTAAAGTGAAAACTATCAGATTTACACCCTACTTCCTTACAGGAGTGGTTGAGCGTCACGAAAATTGTGAAAATAAAAAACAGTTTTAAAAATCATATTTTTATTTATCTTCGCCCTCTTGTACTTTTGCGTATAAATTACAACATAAACAATGCAATCTGTACTTAACACGCTATTTACGCCTCTACCCCTTGAGCTATTGAGTGCAATTTCTTTTTTAAAAATATGTAGCTTGAATCATTTTTGGGGTAGCGCCAGGTGTTTACACAGAAACAGTGCACCACAATTTGAACGAGCCAAAGTGTGAGGATACTCCCGAAAAATAGATAACCAAATCTTAACGATGTCTTAGCAAATGGGAAGAGTTGAAAAGAGTTGACTATGGGTATCTTCGTACAATTCAACAAAACAACTTTGCAGTCAAACATTCAACTCCAGAGGTCACTTGGCATACATAATAAAGCTTTGTACTAAACAACGTCTGTTGTAAACAGATAATAAGATAATTGTTAAAGGTTTATCCTTTTAAAATTGTAATCCCTTCAAATTTATCCAGTTGTATTATATTTTCTCATATAAGAAACCATCCTGTAAATTACAGGGTTACGAATTTTACGAGATCTTGCGAGACCTTTAACCAAAGGTCGCTGGGTTCTGTGAACGCCTACCCTTAAATTGGCCATAGTAAAAATCCAAAGATATGAAATAATTTCGAACGAAAAGGGGTATTACAACCACATGGAATTATTCACAATGAATTATTTTATTTTAAAAAATGTGAAAAGTGATATTCTTGATACTCTTTTTTTTCTCGTGTTTAATGAATGGCCACACGTGCTGGTTTTTATTTCACAAAAATACAACTTTCATACATTTGTCAAGACAAAAAGAAAATTATGAATTCATGTCTGAACTGTCAAAATTCTTACAGTTTACACGAGTTTTATGGCAAAGTGCTAAGAACTAGAATAGACTAACTGTCAAGAATGATGGTGTATGAACGAGCAGCATTTAAAAGTCTGTGTGCTGCAACCTTAGTGTTCCAGATTTATGAGGCATGTTAAAACAATACACGTCATGTTGTATCCCCTCAAAAGTCTAACAAGCCTGTCTTCTCACACGTCGTCGCTTTATCACTGTTTATTTTCATAGCTTAGGTCAACCCGCTGAATCTTGCTTGGTTTAACAGGAGTTAATGGTTCGGAAAATTTTTCATTCTTTCGCCTTCCAAATATCAAAAGAAATGTCATTTGAAAATTTTTAATTAAAAAGAAAATTAATAGCTTTAGTCATCTGGTCATTTTAATGTGCACAGTTTTAACACTTTTAACCATAAATTTTACTGTTTGTGTCAAGCTCCCTAGAATATCAAAAGGTTTTCATTTTTATTTATTTTTTTGTTCACATTTTTTTCTTTTACATTCTTTAAATGAGCTATATATCTTAACTTTACAAAAGCAGTAATTTTCATACAATTACCTGGAAATGTTCTTGTTTTATAAATAACTTTTATTACAAGTTTCTGCTCATGATAATGTAATTAATTTTTTTCTCATCAATTGGTTTTGATTAATTAGAGACGACAATAGGTTTCGAGAATGTACATTTACATGTACGTATACATGTTCATTCTTGTACGTCAGAGAAATAACGGTGTCTTTTACTTGTGCTTCAGTACCAAAAATCTTCGAGCATCATAGGTCTCTTTTATTTTTCATAGTCAATTAAAAACCAGTGCGATTGATAATCTCTTAATGACTGCTTTCAATGCAATCTCTTCGAAATTACCGTTTTAATCCAATCAGTTTAAAGGGAATAAATCTTCCTTCTTTTCACTACATGTAGTCATACGTCATGTTCAAGACATAGCCAAGAATTTGACAAGTATATTACCCGTGTCTTCAATTTACATCAAGGGTAATTAAGAGAATAGCAGAAACTTTCTGATCTAAATCAAAGGAAATATGACGACGACTCATTGCATTGAATCTGTGTAATTAAGCGATCGGAAAAGTTGCAGAATCCCTGCGTTAATGGATAAATGCTGGAGAATTATGAATCCTAGATAAGCAGACAGTGTGAGAGACGGCATGCCACGAGGAGATGGACCACCGTTGCGATGAAATGGACCAGTGGTGATAACCCCTTAACCCCCGACCAGGGTCCGTCACCGCGGCCATTACTGTATGACGTTGCCGCGGGGGATGACGGGATATGGTAAGACAGGACGAAATAAATGGTTTCCGTTCAGCCGCGCAACTTGCCATCCTAAATCAGGGGCTAGAATGACTTTATTTTGAACACTGCTGGTGTTGGGGCGTAAAACTGGTGACATGGTTGTCGCTTGAATTTATACTCAGGTAAAGAAAAAGGTGCGATTTCTAGCATTATATCATCTCTCGATGTGTTTAATGCCGTGCAGGAGGTTCAAATTTAATGGCTTTGAATATGTAATGAAATGTCTGGGCTCTCATAATATATATGGCGAGGATTATAAGAATAAGGAAACAGACTAAGTTGCCGCAACGGGAGAATGATGACACACAGGTGCACTAGTCTACAAGTAGCCATCTTGCATATGTACATGTACATATAGTCAGTGTAAACGAATGTGGGAAAAAATGCTCTTTACAGCTCTTTATTATTCAAAACAATGTATTGATTTATGATTGTTATAACAATTGGTAATGTATAAAATAAAAATATGTGTAAAAATTGACTGTAGGCTTTAATATCCCTTGCATGCGGGTCCTGTAAAAGGTAATTTTACTGCGTTTTTTCCCAAATCTGATAAGGGAAAAAAATCCCAAAATAACAGTGTCGAATGGAGGTGCCATTGAATTGTGGTAAAAAAAAAAATGAAAGATGGGAAGCTGATTTTGTAACCATGCTGAGTAAGATATCTTTAAACATGTGAATCAAAATATCTGAGTGTTAAATGATGATATCATTTATTTTATGATTACACATGAAATATGCATATGAAAATCAATAATTGTGTATAGAACTTTGTTTTTTTTTTATTTACTTGCAATTGCGGTGACTCATATTTGTCGAACACTTTTTTCCAAAAAATTAGCCATTTGTCGATGAAAGGTTCCAAACTGAAAAGATACAGGACCCTGTACCAAAAAAGCTTAATTAAGCCTTGTTGGGGAAAATTTACTTTCAACGTTGCTTATTGCTGGACATGTTCGATTTATACGACGTTATTAATAATTCACTGTGATCTATTGAATTTTTTTTGTTAAAACAATTGTTACAAACAAATTTGTTTTTCAGGTCATCTAGTATTTCAGGATTTGATCTTGAATGTAGTTGACTTTGTAAGAGAAAATGTACAAAAGGTTGATAAAAAATAGCCTTTTTTAGAAATCAAAATTATAATTATATTATAATTGTTTTTAAACTAAAAAGTTTAAAATAGAAAGCTAAGTCCTAACCATTAATTATCAGAGCTGTTTTTACTCAGTTTTGGTTTGACCAATGCAACAACAGTTTTTAAATGCCAAAGGAGCCCAACCTTCTTTTTTGTATGAATATAGGCCTATACGGATGTCGTTTGACGTTTAGATGATCTTCTCTTCAATATCTAAATAAGAATATCTAATGTAATTTCACACAAAGAAAACTATAAAGATACTTCCAAGGAGTAAAAAGGTTTGCTAACTTGACATTTGCGAAGAACCTCTCTGTATGATTTTAAAAGATAAAAATAGTTTTTACATTGCTTTTTCAATTTTCATTGTATGACTTTCTGCATTCTTCTCGCCTTGTCCCCCTTCCCTCCCTCCCCCCCCCCATGTTCTTGAAATAATTTTTCACCAGAGTGTTATGAATGAAATGAAGAACGGGTGTTTCGCACACTGATGATTCTGAATAACTAAACATGGATGCATGTCCATGACTAACAGAGCTATTGTTATCTACGGGTGTCATTCTCTCTGGGTTTTTTTTTTTACCTAGAACAATTTTGACTATAAATGCTGACAACTGTGCCATACTATCTTTGTTCTGTCCATATTTCAGATAGAAACGTGTCACGTGAAGATCGTAAGAAAGCAAGAAAGCATAGCAACTTCTACCCACTGATCAAGTTTCCGTGGTTCATTGTTCAGTCCGTCCGAGCCCACATTCTCATTGCAGTTACAATGCATACCAATCAAATCTAAATGGCACGCACAATGCGTAATAAGGGGCACTGGAACAATAACATTACCCACCCCGAAAACTCGGTCATCATTTCAAGAAATCTGAAGTAACCTACATATTGTTTCATTATTTGGGCTTAGTAATCAACGATTATTAAGTTCGTTCCTCGGTTTCTCTTCAATACCCACTGGCGAACATTCCAACGCCGCAAATGGTTGTAATTATGATTGACTTACGGGTTACAATTTAAAACCATTTTAACAATGTGTTGAGATCATTCGTTTTAAATGCAGAAATTGAACAATGAGTCGCACAATTTGATGCAGAAATGTTTCTAATATATGGGCTCAGCTCTGGGTTTTCATAGGAAGAAATCTGATAGTGGTAATCAAATCCACCCAATCTAGCACCCACAATTGATATCTCCGTCTCTGACAAGTTTTGCTGCAAGGGAAATTCAACGAAATCCACTAAGCGCCTGACGAACACGATGACATTCAATCTTTATCACTTCGGTGCTTGTCTTAACTGATTTCAATGACCACCCGTATTTTCAATCACGCTTAATTTACGCTGAAATTATATTTCTTTGTCTATTTTGTCTACATGCGAAAAAACATATATGCTGTTGGGTAATGCGTTTCCATGTAAGTTGGAATAAACGTCAGGGGATCAGGATACATCAGAGACCAATATGAGCTTTGATGACCACCAAGAGAGATTTAAAATCAGAATTGCATCCTCCATCGTTAAGCAGTGGAATTTTTGAATTGGAAACATAACGTGGAGCCCTGAACACAATGGTCTTTGATCAACGAGTGAATACAGATGTGCATTGGAAAACAATTTCAACACATTATCCAAAACAAGAGATCGAATGATGTAAAGCCTGGAGAGGGATTAAACAAGTAAGATCTCAAGAATATCTCCAGCTCAGGAAACGCTATTGAAATTGGGGTAAACAAAACAATTAGGGAAACTGGAAACAAGCTCATTGCAATCTCCTGGAGAAAATCAAAGAAATGGCGGCGCGAACAAACGTTTTCATTGTTGATTTTTCGCTTTTCAAACTCAATTTCAAACCGAGAACGAAGGAAGACGACCAAGTGACTGTATTTTTCAGTTTTCTATTCTTATTCCACAAATAAACGAAAAGAAAAAATACAGCTCGCAGAAAATAGCGGAAGTATATACTAAATGGCTTACCAATAAAATTTGTATTCAGAAACTCAATTTAAGAATTTTGCATGAATAGAATAGGTTTTATAGATTGTTGTTCTGAGCAAGAATCTTTACAATTTCCAGTCTTTTTCTTGATCAGGACGTTACATAGCTTTCTCTAAATGACAGTATAATCATTAACGAACAAGAAATCCTTCTAATAGAAACATAAACCTGGTAATTACAGCTAACAATCAATACCATTCACTCACACAAATTATTACGGGGAATTCCTCGTCTCTCAGTTAGATTTTCTATTTTGTTTACTCATTTTAGAATACATTAGATCTAATTGTGGAAGAATTTTTTTCAGTTATAAATTTTGATGAAAAAATGTAATATTTTTTGAAAGCATTTTTTTTTATTTGTTAAAAATATAATTTTTAGACCATTGATTACATATATTTCAAATATAGTTTTTGTACCAACTGCTAAGAAGTTATTTTTCACAGACCCGAACCAAATTTTTTTTTCATATACCGCATAAACAATGATGACTTTCGTTTTGTAAATTCTAAATATTAAGACGTACATTTTTCAATCTATTATTATTTATTTAATGTACCAGTGTAGGAAAAAAATAAAATAAAGATTTAAAGTGCTCGAAATACATGTTGCTGATGCAGTTTTTAAATGGATTAAATAACATACAGAGTGTTTTTGGATATTTTTATCATTTTTATTAATATCAATACACTATGAAAAAATTGTTGCGAGCATTGAGTGATAATACACTTTCACAAGTGGAATGAATTCTGGCCGTGCCATGGTCTATCCTGTACCATTATTGTGTTTGTCTATCTATCCTATTCCACATACATGCTTAGAACCCTGTCTCCACTAGAAGCCAACGAGGCTCCAAATAATGCATTGAGAACGGACGAAAGAGAGACGAGATGATGTTATAATGCAGTTAAAATGGGTTTTAGAAAAATATCAGGACCTATAGATTTCTTACATAAAGTCTCATTGAAATAGCGAAAAGCTAAAATCATGAGTGACTGAGAAATAAGGTTTGTAAAGTGTACCTCTTTTTTGTCTTGACTTCTTTGAATTTGGACTGTCAACATCTGGGCTTCCTACTGAATTACTGGCGGTGTCGTCGTCTGTCAAAGACACAAACATCACATCAAAACAATTCTTTGAAGAATTGAAGTGATCATGAATTTAAATTCCTTCGTTTAAATCTAACTTAAGTTCAATGGAGTTGTCCCCTCTTCCTAAACAAGCAAATTTCAATCAAATCTGAAGTGCAAATTACAGATTATGCATAAAAAATATATTAGAAAAATATCAAAGAAATTGGAAAAGTTAATTAATTAAGTTGTCGAGATTTGAAAGACATTAACATGAAAATTTCCGGCAGTTAAGCGTTTCGTATTGAAGATGTAATATTATATACAAATCTACAACACAGTGTGTTCCTTTGAAAAGACAAACGAGAAAGTCATTAAAAGCGGTGTCCTTAGGAACATGAAAACGTTTATGAAATCCCGATTTGACAAGTACTGTCCATTTTATCATTTTTCTCAATGTCAAGCTTGCGTTTATTTTTTAACCTTTGCTACACTCCGCTTGTGTGTCAGAGGTAAACATGAAGGCATGGATGTTTGGAGGAAAGCGGTGCTCGCTGTCTTATCCTTTTTTTATCATGTACATTGCTCGAGAAAATTTAAAGCATCGCAGATGACAGACTGTCAAGTCCAAAAATGCTTTGTCCGTTTACATTGGATGTTAAATACCTAATGGACATCAAGGACCCTGAGCTTTACTCATGTAATAGATGTAGGTTGATGGTGGTAATCGTTAAGCGATGAGCACTTTCCTTGTGTTTCTCCAGATTTCCATAAGTATTGGTTATGCTAACTAGATATAATTAAATCAATTCGAGTGATTAACTCCATTTTACATGCTTAGATAGCTTTCACGGTTCTCCCATGTATATTCCTAGCCTAGTCTATAATCCAGGGTGTGAAGATAAAATAAAACGGATGGGAAAAGATGGCGAGGGTCTAAAATGACCAGAGACCTCTTGTTTGGATTAGGATAGCAAAGAATCGAATAAAATTCGGTTTAGAGGACTAAGTCCGCGATACAGAGCGGGATTGAGGCTAAGTCTGCAGCTTTATGTGTAATTATATTGGCCTTAGTAGTAGAAATAATCAAAATGCAAAAGAAATAAACACTACGACCGAAGAAATCCCGTAGCTGACAGCCCAATGCATTTGTTCTCAGGAACTGGACTTAAAAGACACAGGAGATAGAGGGGTCCCGCAGACCAAGAACAAATTGTCGGATCATCTCTGATTGTATCGGTCAAATTTATAGTCGTGATTCTGTGTGTGTTGAGATGAAGTTTACCATTCACAGATTGTCTGCGCTCATTACAATTTCATGACATCTCGTATTAAAGAAAGAGGACAATCTCCCGATTCACGGGATTACAGCTCACTAAAGTATTGCCTTGATATTTGTTAAAGAAATTATCAATGTGCTTTCAAACAGTTTTTTCTTCATCAATGCTTAAATCAAGAAATTTAATGTTTATATTTTACCAAGTTCTTAATTTTAAAAATATTTATGATTAGGATTACTGGATTAAAAATGAAATTAATAATAATTAATAATTTTACAGATATCCACCGGTTCGATTTGATATATTTGAACTGTAAAATACCAGTGTTACATTTATATAACAATACAAGTACATATTTATAAATACATTGTATCAACTTGTGTACGATTCGTATAAATAAAATTACCTGTAATAATAAAATTAATATACATATACCTTTAATATCAGAGAAAAAAATGAACTCCGAAATAATCTGAGAGTTTTAGCATTAAATAATTTATGTATAATGGTAGAAAAACAGGTTTACAATTAATATAATTATTTTTTTACAAACCTTTCGACGGCATGGTTTCTTCCTTTAACGCGGATGTCATACGGTAATGCTATCACATTCGGCACGGAAACACCACAGTTCCGAGAATACCCGAAAACATCCAACTCTTGATTCTGTATTTCCTTTAATTTCTTCAACTGAAATTATATAGCATGAACCTCAATTCCAAAATATATCCTATATGGCAAATTGTACGTGAATCCTACGTAAGAGTATTGTTTGTTGACATATTTTTTTTCTTTTTGGGTCCGCGAAGTTTTAAATAATTATTCGGTCAGAGGAAAATGGCCATGTAATTGTCTTTCTGTAAAGTAGATTGCACCTTCAGAGTTACTGGAGCACAAACGTGGAAGGATCCAATCTTGGAGAAAAACCTAAATCACAGGGTCTAATCAGGCGTTTAGGCCGACCCAGCGTCCGGAAAGAAATAAAATGTCCCTGTGCACATGCATCAGAGAGGATGCGCAACCTTGGTTCTTCTTTGCAAACCTTTCTGAAAAGTCCGTAACGGTTTATGCGTTCCGCTACACAATAAAATACACCAATTAACCATCGGTGACTGCGATTACCCTTACTTTGTAGACACCCTAAGATTTTTCACTCGTCCCAAATCATATCATACAGTTGAACGGTGGCCGTCAGTTTATATGTATATCCCAATAAGCCCTCATTTGGATATTTTAATACGGGAGTGAATGGTTTTGAACGAGCGAGTTAAAGGCCGAACAGCACCCAGCGAGACGAGCCTTGTGATTGGCCAGCGAGTTGTCATCCGCGCGGAACAGTCAATCAAACTGTTTTTTACTTAGTAAGGCCGAACCAAAAAGCTCCAATGAGTAACTACATTTTCTTTTTCGTGTTTTGTTTCAAAGGCCATTTCGTGTTAGTGATCATAAATCACAGGACTTTTTCTATACATTGTGAATTGTTATTGAAGGTTGTATATAATAGACCAAGCGGGAAACTTCTGACATTGTCGAGATCTCGGGGCTTGCTATAGTAATCTTAACTTCACTTCTGTGCTTAGAACGGTGTTGAATTGCAGCAATATTCCGTATGAAGGCGCTGTCAATACTACTTGACTTCGGTATATGAATCGGGTATGGTTTACACATGATGCAACTTGGCATGAAATTGCATTTGAGATGTTTAATGAACATAGAGAGAAACAAACACATTTGTGACCCCGTAAAACGCTACACGAGAACAATTACAAGCCGTTCGCAAAGGGTATAATATCAATTCTTGCGTTATAATTAATCTCATTCAAAACGCTTACACTCATAAATATTATGAAACAATCTGAAAACCACTACAAGATATCAAGTGGCTTAAAGTTTATTTACCAAACGAATCAAATTATATTTATCTTTCAGATTTATGTTACTTTTGGCAGGGAGATATAGAGGTGTGTTATGAAACCGAAATAACTTAAATATCCCAACAGATAAATTGCTGTTTCATTGATATCCTGTGAATTCTCTCTTGAATGAAAATCTGTGTCCTTTTACCTTCTCAGTCAGGGGAAAAAAATAACGCATAGAGGCAAAGGACATAGCGCGTACGAAATAGAAAAAAGAAAGTGAATTTCTTTACACAAATCTCCACAGATGCCACAATAGTTCACAGTAAGTTTTTTGTCAATTAGACAAGCACTTCAAGATAAGCCCCTATCTAATCCGTATACACATGGTGATTTATGAAAGATTTTTCTCCTCAGTCAATGCTCAGAAGAATTTTCAAATTCTAGTTTTCGTTTTCTTATAACCAAGTTCATACGTTATATATCATAAGATGCCAAAGTATGAGCTCATTCAAAATCATATATTTCAGCAAAGTGTCCAACAAAATTAACAAAATTATTTTGATAGAATTCATGTATTAAATTCCGGTAAAATTTTCATAGACGTAAGTAACTTTTTTTTAATAATATCGCAATCGTAAACGTACGGTTTTTCTGGAACCTACAACCTAGCGTTGTTAGATAATTGTCAAATTAGTTTAACATTTAAATCTTGTTTAATAATCTATTACAAAGTAAACAATATCATCATCGCTAACATAAGTATCTGGCAGGATCGCGCGGAAACCCGTGAGATTTGACACGATGTAAGAAAAAAAGATACAACAGCCGCGACTAAAGGTTACATTTGCCCTGCGGACGGCCATGATCTAATGTCATTACGTCAGTTGTAGATATGTATCTATCCGTCCAGTCATAGCAATGCAGTACCAGCGAAGTTCGGCCAAAAAGACCAAGTGTGCCTTAATTAGAAAAACACGGGTACCATTGTGGTGTGTTTGTTTAAGAGGAAGTGGCTGACACGTCTGTCCGCAGCCACTGAGAGAGAACCGCGATAAGCGATTTTGACATTCCGAGCCCGAGGCATCAGAAGCATTTGATGAAGTTTTCTTTATTATTCGGACGCAGTTCGTTTTTGTGTCGATTTGAATTCAATGTATATCAACTGTCGAGCTCTCATGTCTTCATTCCAATGCACAGGAAGCAGGGCAAATTTAAAATGTTGATTAATTTAAGAAGCCCCCCTCAAGCTCTCTCGTAAGAATGGCCGTGTCTTGACTCTTTTCTCCTTTTTTGTCATCTAATTTTCTCGTTTTATTGACGCAACTTTCGTCGTAAAATTCGTATTGATTTCAGTATTTCCATTCAATAGATTCATTACTTTTATAGAGAGACATGGCTCTTAATTTGTATTTACATGGTAATTGATATAATACCCATTAGGGAAAAAGAATCACTGGCACACAAATACCTATTGATTAAGCGCATGTTGTTAATTTCATTAAAATTCTAAAGAGATTTGAGGGGAAGATTTTCGCGTCAAGTGGTTTAATCCCTTCTAAGCGGATTATCCCAGATGATATATCGCTCTCCAATAAGTAATTCCTTAAATAAGAATGTATATCATTTGTGTTATAGTGGCAAATGGAGGCAATAAAAGTGAAAGGACGGGGCCATTTATATAGGTTATACCTGGCGTCATTTCCCCGAAAACCTCGCGGGTGTGTTCATTATCTCTTATTACATCCCAAATATACAAGGAATGGACATCATTTGACGATAAATAAAACTCGATTAAAATTATAAACTATATTTTGTTTATGATGAGAGGGTTAAGCATTGAAAATAATATCTTTTTTGACGGAACGAAAAAATATTCATTATAAACTCCAATACATGAACTTGGTATATGTCATACTGGAGCAATCTTTTAGTAATATACCAGTGAAATATTAATTTTGTCATTTTTTACTTCAAAATATCGGTGTCATTTTTCTCTATTTACTCTATAATTAATTTAGAATCAAATTTACCCGATAATAAGATAAATTTAGATAGAAGCTAGAGAAATATTGTGTTGATCACGAAGTTCCGACTTTTATTTAAGTACTCATTGTTTACAGACTTAAACGACACTTCACAACCTAAGTAGAAGAGTTTAATCCGCCTAAAGAGCTAGTCCATCATTATCACCGTCTGATCAGATCTTTATTACTGGACATTTGTCGATTTCATGCCTGGCAAATCTCATACACTTTTACCTGTGCCCAAGTCACTCGGATTAACCCTCACGAATGCAACCCTGGGCTTCCCGAGGGTAGCCCTGGTCATCAGATAAGGGGCTCTGGATGATGTGTATTGCCTGGTGAGATTTCGATATAGATCTCAACAGATTTTCTTTATACTTAATATTCGCTTCAGCTTGATTTGTCGCTATTTTCTGCCCTGTTGGGCTGATTATTTTTAAATGATATTTATTTCAAATGGTAGTACCGTAAGAGTTAGTTATATAATAATACAAGTCCGATTCATCTGGGGAATGATTTTTATTTTTAAAAATCATAGGTGATTGTAATTATTAAACATTTACTTTCAAATTTTACACGACTTAAGCAATTATTGATACTTAAACATGAACATATAACACTTTAAAAAATATTGTAAGGAACTTGATAATTTAAACTTAACACATGAAAACAATCTAAATTCATGAATATTCATTTGCCTATAGATATGCACGTATTTGTGCAACTAGATTACCATTGGTTTTTTTATAAAGATTTCTGAATTTTACGTCAGACCTATATTTGTATTAAATTTACTGGCGTTTGAATTAGAATTTTTGTTATTTTCTTATAATCTTTTTAGTAAGCAAAATTTGTTTTAGAGTGAATAATTTAGAAAAATTGACATGAAATTAAGAAATCGCAATTGCATATTTACTTAACTATTGTTATTGAAGTACATTCTACATGTACGTACATTTCTGATTCTTTTTTTCAATGAAATGTATACAACTGAACAACGTTATACATTTTTTTCAATTAATTCATTATTTATTGGATGATTATGAATAATTTTAAGATGAGACGGTGGGATTTCCAAGTTTTTTGTTGTTGTTAAAATTGTGTTTTATTTAATGCGGGAAAAGATGATAAACTGTGAATTATTAGGTAATTTATTTGTTTTTAATAATTTTACACTTTACGAAGCAGACATGCACAATGAATATAGAAACGAATTTTCTAGAGAATCTTTCTAAAAACTGAACTTCTCTGAAACAGATCTCGACAAACATAGTATTCTTCTTTTTTTCCAAAGAAATATAAAAAGAAGGTTTGCTTAAATCGCAAGACGTATGGGATATATTCAATATTTCAAGTTATAATCAGTGAGTAAGTTTTAAATTCATGTATACGACCCTGCTGTAAACAAATCGTTACTAAATAATTAATTCATGTGTGGGCCCGCAATCAAACTGTGTATTCATATACTGTGTGGTCAGCATTTCACTTCTAAAAAAATATCGTGGTGAAAGCGGTAGGTACATATTTAGGAGACTGATTCATTATAGACGCACCTGGCGTACCAACATCAGAGAGGAATATTAATTAGAAATTTATGCAAATTCTGGGTCCGGCTTCTATTTGTCTCGGTAAATGGTTACCTCTAGTAGGTCTGCATGTGTCCTAATTTGTAAGATAAACACAATTAAGACATACCTGTTAATGATTTGGCTAGCACCGTGCTTGTATTTATGTTTTTCCAAGTGAGTAGCCCAGATGACCAATGCAGCGAAGAAATTCGGATATCCGTTGTGATTGGATTTTCTGTGAACAGTCCGCTGCACTGATGCAATTGGCACGGACAACTTCGCACGTGCGGTCTATCCTGACGTATCAACCCGTAATCTGAATGTCAGAGCAGAGCCCTCGTCCGGAAAATCAAGAAATGTTTATCTAATTATTATATAAACTTGGCCAATTTCACTGAAACAACAATTTCCCACTGTCCGGCAATAACAGGAGAGCAAGTTAAAGGAAATCTTCTGCGCAAAAAACAGACAGTTCTGAAGATGACCATGCCCAAATTTTCCAGAAGGATTGCGTTTCCACTATTTTGTCTATTATAAACGCCTGATTAAAAACTTGCACCTCTGGAAAAAAGTCTCTCCTTTAAACCACGAAGTTCTACATGCTCAGCAAATACCCAGTCTATGGGCGGAGCCTGTATTTTAAACCGCAGAATAATATGGATTAATGGCTAGTTCTGGTTTGCTGTGCATAGGCATTTCAAAGATAGCTGAAAAGAAGTTTCGATTGCTTTAAATTTACAGCCAGATATATTGATATACTCCCTCTTTTTTTAAAGCTACAATAAATCTGTTTTCTTGAAAAAGAAAATAATCATTCATTGCGGGATACCATATTGATTCGAGAGCTGTCATAATTTCAACCAATGAACGACGAAGTTAAGGCCATGGGTAGTGAATGAGAAGATCGGATTTCATATAGCGATATTAAGTGATTTTTACAAGTGTTGTAAGTTATGTACATTATTTTATTAATTTTGGACAACATTTTAAAGCTCCGTAATGCAAGTAAAATCTTATCTATAAATCTTAATTTTGTCCGCCAATTTTTATTTCGTTATTTGATTAAAAATTGATATATATATTAATAATATGAGTATTTATGATGGATTTTTTTTAACCTGTTAGGTAACGTTTATTCTCATAATTATTAATTCAATTTTCGTATTTATAGTTGAATTACTCTAAACATTAAAAATACAAAATATATTCTAAATAATAAAGATTAAACAAAACGCTTCACATCTGCTTGAATTGCTCAACATTGTTTATCCCCACGTAATATGAAGCAAGGTGGTAAAGTCAATATGAAGGGGCCATAACTCGATCCTCTTAAGGAGTTATCGCACCTTATTACAATGACCAGGAGGCTAAATCCCCCACTGTAAACAACAAACATTCAAGCACCACTTGGCGAGCATTTATAGAATTAAATCGCTACCAGCTCCTTCAGATAATGGTCAAAATCTCCTCTGACCACTGGTCACTATGTTGTGTTTCTTTGATGATACTATTCCGGAACAGCAGTGGTTCGGGTTTCCTTTTGTACACGCCCTGACCGCAGTGGTCATCTCGGGGATCGGGCGATATTGATCAGGTCATTTTTCTTTAACGCGCTAAAGCGTGTGATTTGGGCAGCTATCAATCTTTGTAAGCAGCAGGTAATTCCGTCTAATTTGTCCCCAATAGTCGGAGTCTGATCACCAATCAAGCGGTAATTGGATAGCGACGTTTTCGCGGGTTTTCTGCCAGTTTTATTGAGAAATAAAGATGTCCGAACGATGAGAGAAAATTTTCTTCTTCCTGAGTTTTAGTAATATGAAGTCACGAACTATTTCAGATTTTTTTTGTATAAAATCGTTTACTATTTTTTTTTATTTTTGTTCAAATATATTATAGCGATTTTATTTTTCAATCGCAAGACTGTAATTACATGTAAATAAGATTAATAACACATATCAATATTTTACACCAATGTGATTATTTTCAGATGTTAAAACTTTGTTTTCCAGAAACTAAATCTCATATTTGGTTCGTTTACAAAAACTTATCTAATTTATGATATTTCTTCATTTACATAATTTTATCTGATGTACATACTTATTTGCATGAAATCTTATCTTGTCAACAGAAGGTTACGAACTTAACAATCAAGCATTTTTAAATATTTAAATTTTGAAATCATTAAACATAAAAATAATAGAATTCAAGATCTGACGATCTCTAAATAATCTTTGTTTCATCGTAGTTTTTCGAGTTCTTTTAAGACAATAATGACATTCATTAATTAACAAAAGATTTAAAGTTTAAGAAGCCTTACGAACATAGCAGTTAGTAATAAAAATTTTAAGCCCCGTGGTCATTAATAACGCATAATATACGAGGTAAATGATCCCTTAGTTGTACAAATATATATACATTTCTCCGTCTTTGAGCGCTGAGTCAACTCCAGCCTTTAGGAAATGTTAACAGTTCACAGTTTTTCTTTCACCTGTATTCTGCACTATATGTACAATGTACGAGTCAGTAATTATATTAGGTGTAAAGATGATCACATACTGATGAATATATGTAAAACACTAGAAAGAAATTCATCAATTAACAATTTCATTAACAATTATGTATTATGATAAATGATTTTCTTTTTCAGTACTTCTATGAATTGTTAAATTTGTTTTCTAATGTTGACATCTACAAATGAAATAAGGGTCATGAATTGACATGAATATGTGTGTCTCTAAAATATTTGTATGATACTTGTGATCAGGTACATGTACCCCCTCCCCCTTCTTAAAAAATGAAATAGACAAATGTGTAGGATATGAAAAAAAAAAAATTCAAAAACAAAGCTAAGGAAAATTGGGGCATCTCTATGTACGCACTTTCTATCAAATCGAATGCAAATGTTAGCATTTTCTCCCACAATTATCAGCGCATTTTGTTCAATCAGTTGATTTGTAAACATTAGTAAGAAGCAGTCTAGTGATTTATCTTTATAAGAAATTCTTGAAATGCTACAGGGTAAATCAAATGTACAGTTTAAAGAATCTAAGCAAGGGTTAATATTTTGAATTGGATATGTTCAAGACCAGTGGTATGTCCATACACTTCATTGCAACTGAATTATTGAGACAATCTTTAAAAAAATTAAAGCCAACAATTTTACAGTACAACCGTGTTTGATAAAGATTGTTTTAAGGTCTTTAATTTAGGAGAAGATAAAAGAAATAAGAGTGATAAATGTTTTAAAAAAACTGTAGAGGGTGGAAATCCTTGGTAAACAACATTACGTTATAGCGATATAATCTACAACGGAAAGTGTTATAAGTCTCTACTAATTGTATCTAAAACCTCGTATCAATATAATTTCCGTGTAACAGTTGCGTTAATCCCTTTTCTTCTAACAGAAAACAGATGAGCAATGCGCCTTGTTTAACACCTCCGACGTCTTATAAACCCGATATAAACGGACTACTTCTTTGAAGAAAGCGACGCCAAATGCCGTTTGAAAATACACTGTACGCTAGTATATCTCCTTACCTCACATAATGCAATATTTTATCTTGTTGTTAGAAATCTGTTAATTTGAATTGACAATCATCCTTAAATTTCTTTGAGTTGTAATTTGCTTTAGTTTTTAGTTTTTAGTTACAATCAAACACTCACTGAAGACTCCAATGACAAAGGCTAGACTTAAACAGATAATGAATTTCACATGAAAAACATCTTACTTTGAATTTGTTAACTATGTCATGTTGTAAATTTTGAATTTACTAAGTGGGTGTAAATACAAAATTTACAACATGACAACTAGTTGTAGTACACAAAAATACTCATTAACAGATTAGGACTTTAACATTCAAACTTTCTCATTTGTCCAGAAGATAAAACATTTTATTATAAATGGGATCATCTTAACAATATTTTCAAGTTTAAGAGAGCTGGATGGTCGTGGTAATTGTTAGATAATATAAATCTCCTTTAGAAGAAGAGTTCTTTTTATCTAAGATAAAAAAAAAAATAAAGAAAACAACAACAAAAAAACAAACAAAACAAAAACAAAAAAACAAGACAAACAAGTTAAACCATTTTATGTTTTATTTTTTTTAATCAAGTGCTTAATAAAAAGATTCGATGAAACTGAAAACTAAATAAATAGGTTTAAAATTTCTTTTCTTTTGTCTTGCATACTGTGATTTTGACATCAAATATTAGAATTTTTACCGAGTAAATATTGCAAATAAAACTTACATGAATCTGCATTCTGTCATGCAAATTGAATGTTTTATTAAGCATTTCAGTTTCTTGGATTTTATTTTATCAACATAGAGGTGTAACATTTTTATTTAAGTTTTCTGCAGCGTAGATCAGATAAATCTAGTTTCATCAGAATTCAGTTCTAAGCAAATATAAAGATAGCCAATATTTTGCAGAGTTTTTGAAATGACAATACAATATATAATTTTATATTACAAGAAGGATTTAAAATTATTTCCTTGGTAAATTTTACAATTTAAAATAGGTGGACACTTTGTAAACATCAATACAAAAGACAAAAATCACGATCCAAATATTTATGATGAGAAACGGACAAAAGGTGAATTCAAAGAAATGGTCAAATACATAATAACATATATTATATACTCCTTTATATCCCTTTCTGATACCTCTTACATGTATTACAGTTACGATTTTTCAATATTTTACTTGTGTTGTGCAAATTGAATTTTGCTTTTGGTGAATCGTTCAAAGTCAAAACAATGATAAATTGATGTTTAAACCATACACTATACAAAGTTCATTTAGTTCTGTTGCGCGCGTTAACTTCTAGTATATTGACCATTTTCCTAAAGGGCTCATGTGATTTGCTTTTAAATTCCTTGCTTTGTAATGTTGTTTTCACATGAATTTTCTTCTCTCATTGAAATCAATAATCAATTTTTTTTTTATAGAAATATACATGTACATGTACATGAACTTATATATTGCATCAAACGTATTCGTAGCAGAACGTTTTGGTTGTTTTAAAATGTCTCTTAATGTGAAAAAAACCAACATATTACTTATTTTATAGGGTTTTTTGTAATATGTAAAAATAAAAAGTTATCAGAATGTTTTATTTGTTTAACCACCACAGATCACCTTCAGTGGCATTTCAAAACTTAATTAAGTTTAATAAGGTGCACATCTAAGGGAAAAATAAAAAAAAGTTTGGAATTTAACCCAAATGTATTCTTTTTAAATATCAAAATAGATCATATAGGTATAAACTAGTTTCCTTCCCTTGTCAGAACTTTGATATGAACGCTTTTTTTACCATACACAGAGATAATAATGATATTAAACTTCGTACAACCAATTTTGTTTTGCATTCCAATATCGACCAAATATCCATGAACTAGTCGAAGACTAAGTACTACTTGTAGTATTAATACGATTTTTCATTTAATTTTTCTCAAAGCCACTCAAGAGATTATCTTATTTTCAGATCTCTACAATTACTGATGTATAGTAATCCTACATGTTAAACTTCCGTTCTGTCTGTATGGAAAAACAATCAATATAATTTCCCTTACGATTTTTGATAGATAGATAGATAGATTAAAAGGTCCCATTCCCTATCTCTATGTATTACAACTTACAACATATTACACTGGACTTGAAATTATTAAAAATAAGGCTCAAACTATTTAACACAAAAAGAGTTAGGATATTAAAAATGGCACTTTAATCAAACAGAATCATTTGTCTTTCATCTCTATCTTATAATTTTCTAGAGAATATACACCATATACATTATTTATTTTACTAAGAAGTATATCTCTAGAGCAAAAAACAAAAATAATTTTGAGCAATTTTGTTTCTTGGCATTGCAGTTTATAAGTTCCGGCATTGGTCTGAGACCAAGGAATAAGAGACAGTGAACCATCTTTGTACTCTTTGTTACCTTCAGGTTGGCGAGAAGGAATTTCATTATTTTAGGAAAACTAAATAAACCATATAATTATACTTTATTCGTTTTATAATCATACAACACATTGAGTATGATGTAATTATCACAATGCCTTGTTACACTGTATAGATCGTACCATATTTCATTGATAAAATATCGAAAGGAAAAAAAGGAAATCCGGTATTGTTTTCTATGTAAAATGCTAATTTGCAGAAACAGCTAGATAAAATATAAACATTACATATTGATTAATATACGACATTTTGGAGAAGTGAGGGATTGTGTAATATACAATTTGACTATGTCGATGCAATAATTTCATTACTGACAAACGAACTCAGAGACTTTATACATTTGAAAAGACAATTATAGCTGAATATAATTTCCAAACTCTCTTGTTTAAAATATCGGCCAAATTCACCGCAGTCATGTATAGGGACAGGAAAACAAAATTTTGCCAACAATTATCTTTGATTTTCGGGGCCTAAAAATGATACAACACAAAAAGGATTCCTAAATGTAAAATATTTTTATCACTTCAAACATTATTTTCAAAATACATGTATCAAAGGTAGCCTTAAAAATAGTTTATATTTATAATAACTATGATAAAGTTTATTATTTTTGTTATTCATCAAAATGAAAATTTTGGTGGCCCTTCAAGATCTTTCTCATCCACCGGCCACTATGTTCCAGCTAATCGTTAAAAGATAATTCCAATAAATCTCTCATAATACCGTCGCCAGACTTGACTTTCAAACGATAGACGAGAAAGGTAACCGGTCTGATCTATTCTTTTTCTACATATTTCTCACATTCCGTTATTTCTTGGACTACAGCAGACTGGTCAACATCCCCTCATCCTCAAACAAAAAGCAGATTAAGGTCTCAATGCGCATGTACTCGTGCAACGCCGAGTCGTCTGCTTCTCGAGTGGTTTCATTTAGCGTGCCGCCATTGCACGAAGAAAGAAGGCGTCGCGGTGGCAGTTTTTCTTCTCTCAGATGCAAAATAGAAGAGTAATTTTGCCATTTCTTGAAGGACATCTTACAATAGTATTAAGATACATGATAAAGTTTAAAATGGAATAAAATACACTCAACGCCCAGAAAGATGCATCACAATGAGACACTGCTTTCATTATTGAAAAGATACCGCAAGGATCAGTTCACCCCACGTCTTCAGTTGCTTTGAAAATTTTGATGGTTAATTTTTTTTCGAAATAGACAAAAGGACCAATATGTACATCTTTACATGATTATGCGATAAAGAAATCAAATAATGCAAAATACGATTCAGTCAATAAATTAAGGAATTCCAACACCAGCCATCGCTTTATTTCATCATATAACCAATCGTCAATTATTCTTTAATTTTAATACATGCATGAACCTTCATCAGTCCTTCATCATATTTTGATACTTCATACATGGTAATATGTTCTTAACTTTTAACTTTTTACGTACTAGTCAAAAACTCGCATTGCAAATAACTATCATATATTTCCTATAATATTCAAGTGTATTTTCCTGACTAGCATCATCCGACTGGTGATCTGACATTAGACAGTGTACTATCTGTGATGTTATTTAATTGTTCTTTGGCGTTGGCTCACCGGAACAATGCCTGTCATTATATTGCATGAAAGGAACGGCTGCTCGGACGGCGGCAAATTCTCCGAATAACTATGATGGCACAAACACAGTTTAACTTGACTCACAGATGTCACCGAGGGATCATTGTTAATTTAGACCTTTTGTGGTCAGTGTTTACACATCAAGACGAAGCTTCTTTGAATTCAGGACTAAAACTCTCGGCAGCCGCTCATCTTTACTGGATGTTATTACTTCTTAAATCATCCAATATTGGACGCTGGCATTTAGAGGCACGACTTGACAAAACAGATATTGACATGTTCAGGATTTTCGATCTTATTTGTAAATATGGGGTTCTCGGAAACTGCATTAGTTTTCATGAAATATTAAAGAAAAGCCTTCTTTATCGAGAGTTAATGAAACAGAGTGGTTTATTATGAAATTGGGATTAAGTTTAACAGAACTTTAAGTAACTTTAACTAAAAATTCCTTCAAAAGTGTTTGAATAATTTTTACATCCAAGAAACTTTGGTTCATGCGAATACTAAAAGTAAAACTATGCAATTTTGTCTTATCATTGTCTATTAAATTGTTAATTTTGTCTTCTTATTTGCAAAGAACTCCCTGTATGGCTCATGATTTTTAACAACAGATTGTAAAATATGAATGAAGATACAAAGTACCATATACTATAGAAATATTTCTCAACGAAACAATCCAAAACGAGATGCTTAGGACAAATATGCTGGTATGCCCAATAAAGTTATTGATGCTAAAAACCAGTTCATTACTCTTTCAAGGTGTATCAGATTAAAATAGTTTCTCCTCTTGCTTAGTTACATGCCATTTTACTCGTGCTTTAGCAATAACAATCGTACTTATATTTGCCTCTTTGAAGTACCTACATTGTGTTGGTTGTCTTACGTCACAATACAACACAAACTCATTTGCATTTCCTTTCAGTTTACGTGAATTTCCGTCATGTGAACTTCTCTTTATTGAAAAACGTTGAGGAGCAATAAAGTTGTGATCTTTTAAAATCCATTGAATATCTTGCTTCAAATGTATTTAATGAATTAAATCCCCCCTCTTTGGGCATAAACATTAAACATATTTTATTCAAATGATTTGAGACATCAAAATGATCAATGATGGTGGAATTTCTATCATTTAGCGAGTTAGTTATAACTTTCAATGTAAAAAACGATTGATCTATATGCTTAGAGAGAAAGTTAGAGTAGGCCTACGGACAGATCAAGGGTTAAAATTCTAAGTCATGTTTTAAATTGGGTCCATTGTACTTTATATATTCTAAATGTATACCAAATATGCAAGATAATTGGTGGTTATCCTGTAAAAGATGGTTTTACATGATATATAGTCAATAAAGCAAGATCGTTAGTTACCAGCTGATGAGTCAATTCGGGTTGATGTAGTGCTTGAGCCTATTAGCCGAAGATTTGTAGATGGCTCCTGAAAATTTATCTTCACCAATATTACATGACCCCACCATACAACATCTTATGGCTATCCTCGACTTCTTAATTAAATCTGAACAAGTACGACTTGTCGAGGGGTATTGGAATATAACCAATTAATCTGAGCATGATGGGGACTTTGGTTCTTCTTGGTATTAACGCCCGCGGCGTTTCCCGGGAACAGCATACAGCGTGTAGACAAATAGAAGATAGATGATGAAAATTTTGGAGAGTCGTTCTGTCCGTTACAGCGGATGCTGGACCGGTTTGATATTAAATAATAGCCGGAGGTTTGCCGTCCAAGAGATGTAATCAGGAGAAGGCAGCGAAGCGTGACTATGGACGTGCAATCGTGCTGGCTTCCAGTATCAATGAGCTTTCATTACATTCTAAATTTTCCGCCTTATTTGGTAGAATTCTAAAATTGAATCCCTCTTCACTTGCCGGAAAATTCGTGTCCTGCCTTTTGCAATATAGAGTCTAAATTCTATACTATCTTACAATTGAATTTTACTCTGTTAATCAGGACTCATTCCAAAGAAAATGCGTTTTACGAAGGTCTAAATGAGGAGATGATGAACAGGAATGAACCAATATCTCCATCAAAACATAATAGCTATTTTTTTTAAAAAGATTTCTTTTTTCATTTTCGAACTACAATGTAATAAACGCCCAATTTAAAATGGTCATAACAAAATAAATGTTTTATTCAATTTAAAAATGTGTAGAAATATTTGTAGAACATGTTGCTAAAAAAATTAACTATAGAAACCACCGATTTTTTTATGAAGACGAATATTTTTATTCCAATTTTTTCTCCAATCTTTCTCAGAAAATATGACATTTAATATCATATTGAATTGTTACTAGTAAGATTAATTGTTATCGGTATGTATTTTTCACTGATAACCAGAAACAAAATAATTTTATGTATTCATGAAGATGACTTCTTTAATCCTACATATTTATATTGATAAATGATGCTAATGCCAATTAATGATATAAGCAATAATAATAAGTCTTGCTCTCCTGTTTTAGGGCTTTTTTGTGATTATAATTATATGTACACACTCTCTAAAACTATTCATACCATGAATGATAAGCAATTTTGAGGGGTTTTTTTTTATAAAAAAAATCACAGTTCATTAAGAGATTTAAGAAAAATAAATCGAAACAAGGCAATTAATTGAAGTTCCTTCATTTAAAGTTTCAACCTTTTATGTTCATCCTTGTCCTTAAAATCTTACATAACAACGACCATATGCATGTAATATATTGTTTGCAACTGGCATAAAGACAAAATAAATTAATTTTAGACTTGTAAACGAATCGAACGTTTTGGTGATATTTTGAACATTGATAATAAGATCAATAATACAATAATTATTTTCATTATAATTATTAATGTTATATCATTCCTGTGCAAGTTTAATTCACTACTACGCTTATAATACAAACTATTTTTAAGGTAGATTGTTTATTTTTCCTTATGAGCATATATTTTAAAAAAAATAAATCAACTTCAGATTTGTGTTCAATATGTTTTTGTAGCTAAAGTGATGCATGTATAATTTCTTTTTTCTTTGATATTTGAGTTGATCATTTATTGAATAATGTATTAAATGATTCCATGCTATTTAAAAAGCATGTAATGGAAGAAACGTTGTAACTCCAATCTCTTAAAATATCAGTTTTGTTTTTACTTTTTAAGTTTATATATCAGTAATTACAATTGAACTATTTAATTTCAATAAAAAAGAGAAAAATTAAACGTTATAGGCAATACTATGTAACTTGGTTTTGATATGAAACACTTTTTTGAACAACATTGACGTTTTTAAAAAGGTGTATTTACTATACATATACAAACAAAAATTTTCAGAATATTTGAACTAAACATTAAAATTGTAGGCAGTAATATTTCACTTAGTTTTGATATGAAACACTTTTTTAAAATTAAAATTTGTTTTATTTTAAAAGGTTAATTCACTATATATATGCAAACAACATATATCAGAATATTTATACTAAACATTTGTGTTTTTTGATGCTTTAACAAAGCTGTTTTTTTTTAATGTAAAAAAGAATATTATTTTTTAGCTAAGATTTTTTTCTTCTTTGAAAAGAAAAATAAACACTGTTTAAACACAATTTTGTTTTCTTTTAAATCTTTGATTTTACGTGAACTAAGTTCATGTATATCTAGAAACATAACGTACACGTACTTTGTACAAACGCTTTGAACTCATTGATGAAAAAATGATGAAATGTGTATCAAATAAAATATGATAAATGTTTGACTTAAACATCATTTAAGTTTAAAAGAAATAGATTTAAAACTGTTTAGATTTCAGAAGCCTAGTATTTCTAAATATTACAGAAAAGGGATGAATTTTCGATTGAGAATATGCACTCTACAAGTTGTTTAACTTTATAAGAGTTTTTGTCCGAGTTTATTTATTTTTGTTGAATTATGAAGTTAGAATTTACTTAAATCAATTTTCTTGAAATAGTTTGAAAACTATTAGTTTTGATAAAAAGTTTTATTTACCAATTTTCTCATATTCATTTATTTCAATAAAACGAACGGAACTTTTTAAAAAAGAAAATCACTGGAATGTTTAATAACTTAGGAAAGAAAATAAGTCGATAAGATTTTATGATATACTAGTAAACAGATATTATTGTAAACATACCTGTTTTGCATAAAAATTTTCACAGGATTAGTTCTAATTGCAACTTCGACATTGTTGTCAAATCTCGTATTGTCACGTCTAAATGCAGATTCTTTGCAAAGCACACCAATCGATTTACATAACTTCAGTCCTACATGGGGGGCTCTGAAAAGGTTGTTAAACATATTCACAGATCAGTTGTTGAAAACTTCTTTTGTGAAAGAGAAAATGATCAGAATGATAAGTTTATATTTTGAAATTGCATCAATTGACTGTATTTTAGTTTAAGCTTTTTTATCCGTGTTGACAAGTTCATATTGCACTCCTTTCTGAAACCCCATTCTAAATTGAGAGATAATTGCAGAGAATGCATCACTTGGTAAAAATGTTTTAGGAGTTTGAACTTGATGGTAGTGCAACGTCATACATTATAACACAATAAGAATGACATTATTGGGGTAATGGTTGTTTACCATGAATGGAGGTCTTCTGGGAGTTTCCAAAAAGAGGGACTCTGCGCATGCCTTAACCTTGAAAAAGGGAATTTTTACAACTATCATGGCGACCATTTTGGTAATGTGAATCAACATGCATTTTAAGCATTAGAAATGCTATTTAGCATTTGCGTCAATTAAGCGACTGTCACTTTCAATACTTTATATTTCACTATTGATAATGATACCATCATGAAACATGATTGTTTATCCTCTTTTTCTCAGAAAGGTATATTATGTTACTAATATTATTTAAAATTTATGCTTTAAAAATTCTGTTTGCTTCGAATAACAAACGCACTTTGTAAATTCAATTCTAATCATTATAAGATTTATTAAATTGTATTATTTCATCTATCAAATTTTAAAAAAAACAATGGATTCATAAAACAGATTATGTTTAGACTTTAAAAGAAAGAGTTATTTTTTATTTTAAGATTTGAAGTTTTTCAGTTTAATTTTGTAATGCATTGTTTATGACATGCAACTCATGGTTTTGTTGCTATTAGAATTCATGTAAATTCTGAGAGAAATAGAGAGAAAAAAGAAAGAGATTGTTACCATTAAAAATTAACATTTTTATTCATAAAAAGGTGCAGGACTTTTACAAAAAAAACTGAATATCTGTATACTTTCATTCATTTTAGCATAACATATAATTTATTAATTGTTTTTTTTTTCAAAAAGACCTTTAACTGGTTATATAGAAATATTAATATTTATGTATCATGGTCCAAGATGTACTGAATAGGGGTAAAAGCACAATTAAGAATACCATATTTTACAGTTTCACCCACCCAAAAAAGCTGAAGTTCAATTAAACCTATCAAAATGGATAGTTTTGTTTTGTGGATATCAATATTTACACAATTCTGACCAATTACTAAACGAAATTTAGATTGATATATACCCTAATTTTCACAAGTATCTTTTTTTAATAATAATAATATTTTAATTATACGGGTTTTTTTTCGACGCAATGACTTTGATTTTATCATTGTGTGAATAGAGGCGATTTTTTAAAATGTTTTTCGGTCGACATGGATGTTGTTCCTTTATTCAACTACCTTGATATCTGAATTCTATTCTTATTTATCCTGCAATAAATCATTTGATGAATGAAGAATGATAGCATATATTATTAATATTTGTTTTTCTATTCAAATTTGTACAATGAAAAATGTCAAAGCGACCCAAGCCACAAAGCCGGGGTAATGATACAGCGATAGAGTCTTTGGTTTAATACCGGGTACAACTCTATCCTAATTGCCTGCCAGGTTAAAAATTCCACTGCTAAAAAAAATCGGTCAATTTCAACCCCACATACAACTTAATCAGGTCTTCTGGTAACTAGATCCCGATATGTGCGGAAAAGATGGGCGTGGTCAAGTTTGTTGACATTGTTATGTAAATTTGAAGAACAATACCTTTTATGGATTATGTCAAGGGCCAAAGCAATTTCCTACCGACGACCCTCGCTTGTGCAACTTGTGTAACACTTGTAGGATTGGCTGTAAGGTACCAAACTACACACACAAGAGGAAGAAAAAATGTATTGGATTTTACTCGAGTGCAGAAGAGCGTTTTTGATTCTTTCCATGTATATCTTCTGAAATGTCATAAATCTAACAATACTCTGACAGTGTTTCAATCAAATAGCCACATGTTTACAATATTGAAAAGTGTCACTTTTTACCAACGTCCTATGAAATGTTTTCTTAACTTTAACTAATAACCAACCCTGTTTACAAACACAATATATCCAAAATAATATAGTAGCCCATGTATAATCCTTGTTGCTCGGGGGATATTTTCAAACATTTCTAGAACATCATTACCAAAAACAACATAGTGTACATGGTTTATGGGTTAAAGAACCTAAAGGAGAAAGGATGTAAGATCTGGAAATGTTCTGTAGTAATTTGAATTCTATATTTTCTGAATGATTTTCTTTTGCCATTTTCTTGTTTAATAGTTCATCTAATATAAACGTTTAATGAAGCATAAGGATTTTTGTAAATAAGTTTTTGGTGTTTTTTTCTTTAAAGGCGTTTGTTTTGTTTTTTTTTAACAACGGTGGAATTTGTGTGTTTTGTAATTTATGTTTCATTGCTGGCAATTGAAATTCAGTGCAAGTAAAATCTTTGACTACCCATGCACCTAAACAGTACTGTTTTTATCTTTGAAACATTAATTGTTATTTGATAGAATTACCATTTTATATTTTCAAAAATGTACTGGATAAGTTTATTTCACAGACTTTCACATTTTTTTTATCACAAACGCGCAGTAAATCATACAAAAAAGTACACAATGACATTTCTTCTAATACAAGAAACAAAAAAGGCTTTTTACCTTTCAATATTAATCTATCAAAATACTACTTTGTTTCATTGGTTTCAGTATTAGGTCAGAAAAACCATAAGAACCTTTTAAAAAAAGAATTCAATTCACTGCTGCTAAACTTTGTTATCACAAAATTAAAATAAAAAAAATTGATCCCCAACTGCATGGAATGTAATTATTTAACAAATATAATATTTGTTAAACAGATCTCTACACAAATGCATCAAATAATACCACGTTGAACTAGAAGTTTGTTCAAATATTTTCTAGCAAACAACGCTAAGCATTTAGCTTGAAGACGCCTTGTAATCTTAATGAGTTTGAGCTATCAGTTTCCATAAAAACCAAACAATTATAACTGTCTTTATGTGCCTGCTAATGACACTCATTTTGGGATTTAACATGTTTATAACAGCGATAAAGAAAACGCAGAAGTCACTAAGATCGTCAAGATCCCAGCATGCAGTCCGGTGTCCGTAGGGCGGATGTCTGCAACTGAAGGTAAATTCCAGGCGATGACGGGCACACTGAGGCGACGCATTGTTAGTCCCGGACATCTTACAAGCTCGGTGATGTTATTGGACAGGACACTACACTAATTTATCTCTCACTCTATCATATCTTAATTTCAAATCTACACTCCAAATTTGTAGCACATGACAGGGTAATTTGATGTTTGTTCCTGTGTCCACATCTTTGATGTTTCGTCCCAGCCTGTTGATAGAAAAGACTTAAAGAAAAAAGTACAATAAGTGGGCATGCAAAAAGCCAACAGGGAACAAGGATTCGGAATTTATTAAAATACAGTCCTAAATAGCATCACATGACGATAATCTGCAGGTTAAATCGTATACTAGTATGGTTCCGCACACCCTGCAATATGATTGAGTCTGTCTATGTTTTGGTGCGACCTTGGAACACATCATTTTTATAGTTATTAATTAAACCAACAAATGCTTTGTTTCTAAAACGAATACATATTAACATAAAATAGTATTGAGCATTTATTTAGCAGAACATTACGTGTACACAGATGCTGAACGGTCAAAAACAATACTGAATAACTTGTGGTCACCATGCGGGATTTCGTATATTCTTCTTTTCGTTTCTTATTAAAATGTATAGTAAAAGTACCAAAAGTAAATAATTAAAAGCATTGTTGCTCAGTTAACGATTGGAAAATAGTTTTGACAATGTTAATATGGATAAACAAGGAAAACGAACCATTTTTGCCCAAAAAAAAGCAAAATGATGATAAAATTCATTATCTTTAAAGTTTTTTTAATAGTTGATATATTTACAATTCTTACAGTGAAATTGTACGCAATTTGACAACATAGGTGTAGTCTATCACACTTGCGCTGCCTAAAATGGACACCTACAAAGCTATAAATACGGCTCATCAAGGCACGCTCTCAGAATTAGGACCAATCTGTCAAATTTTACGGAATGTTAGGTTTGGATTGCCTTTGTTATAAGATACTGTGTTTTACATGTCCATTTATTTTATCTCTCTAAATACGACACTCAAGGAAAGATATCAAGATGGAGCAATGAAAGTTTGAATTCAGTGGCCCGGCATTGAGGCGGCTATAACTCCTTTACCCGGACCACTGGCCAGCAAATGAAGCGAAGTCTTGTAATGACCGATGTCCCGAGTGTCGGCCGGCCAAATGAGCTAAAATGACAGGACTGGACCTTTCCTGGTAGCAATTAACACCTGTCGTCTGCTTTCACTTCTTGATCGTCTGCTTGATCAACTTAAATTGAATGTATTAATCCGCTACAAGCGTGGTCATCACATTAAGGGATTTTTAAATAATCTGCTTACGAATTTGCTCGGACTATAAAATTTGGATACTTAAACCATTGAAAAGAATCTTGTTCATTTCCGAAAGTCGTTTTCCAATGATAATGTGTAATAAGTCGGTTTTAAAAGTACCATATGTCAGTATTAGCTTAAGTGTCTGTCTGACTGTAAAGCGTAAATGTTTGACAAAACGATTTAATTTTTTTTTATTTAATTATTCCTAAAATGAAACCACGTTTGAGTAGACAATGAGCAGTGATAATTCTAAATGATTACGTTTCATTTTTATCAAGGTTTGTTAAAATCTAAATCACATGTGTCTTTTATTTTCTCCATTAATAGCTCAAAGCAATAAGGTTCTGTCTTAATGTTTTGACATAAATAAATCATCAATTTAAACTAGCTTTTAAATTATTTAGGATATTTTAGGCGATGAATTTAAACTTTTAAAACATATAGTTATTTGTTAATATACAGATGATTTTTAATCCTCTTTAAAAGCACAATTTTTCATAACTCATAACTAAAACTATGATAAAAAAAAAACATATTTCTACTTTCAAACCATGTCCATTTAAGCAGTATTAATTAAATGTAAAGATTTTTCTGACACATTAAATTCTAATTTCCGTAAAAACAAGCACAATATATGATAACACAGAAGAGAAAGTCTCATGTTAAGACTCTGTCAATAGAATAGTATGAATGTACATAAAAATAAAGATATGTTTGCGCAGCATTTGATTTTCCTCAATATAAATAAGTTTATTTTAAGAACAAGATAGGATTCAATAAAATTCTACACATTTCGAAGTATTGAAAGATTGATTAATACTGGTATTACAACTCTTATATTATATATAATTTCCCCCTAAACAAAGTGCCATTTTGAAGAAGAATAATTTTATGATATTTTTTCCAGGTTAAGAAAAATATTATTGTCATTGTGGAATTTTTCAAAAATTGTATTAACTTTCATGATAAAAACGTCTCTTTTGAAGAACCCTATTGGACGGCATCCTCAAAATTCATAATTGATTTCAATGAAATATTCAGTATTAAAGAGATCAAAGACGATAGCCCTTCTAATGCTATAAAGAGATTATCATGGACATTTTATGCCCCCTGACAAGTGGCTATGATTTCTTTTTCTTACAGGGTACAAGAAATGAAAGTTTCTTTTATTTTGATATCCAGAGGTAGTCTCGGAGGCGCCTTCGTTCTCAAATGTTGGACACCTCAGTAATTCCGACACACAAAACTCGATTCAATATTAGTTTTTGTCCTTTGATTTGTCTACAACCCATTCGTGTCCGTTTTCATAATTTATTCCTAGTTTCTATTTCATTTGATTTTATTATCAATAGATAGCCAATGAATGTAAAACACTATGTTGAGATAATCTTTTCAAATGATGAATTAACCTATTGGTGTGACTCTTTTCGAAATAACTCTTATCATCAGACAAAAAATCCTATAAAATATTCATTATTTTAATCATTTTTATGAATTTATTTATCCATTCATGAGGTTGTAATATTTGTAGCTATCTCAGCAAAGAGATGCAATCAAACAAACCAAAGCATTCTTTCTTTTCATTACAATAAAAAATGTACATCATTAATTAATGAAATAAGGAAAATGAAATGATGCTTAATAACAAAAAAGAACATGAATCATTCCATTTTTGGAGCACTGATCCTAAAAACACCAGGTGTTTCAGGTGATATAAATGTATTACTTTTAAATTGGTCGTAAACTTACTTAACAAGGGAAAGTTGACCAACTTTAGTGTGGAGCATACAATAGGTACTGCACCCTCGCCAATATATTGTAACTTTACAACCACCGTTTCAAAAGAAAGGAAAAAGTAAATTTACAAAAATGGTGATTTCAAGAGTGGAACGGCCTCTCGACCTCTTAATGGCTTTGATTGAAGAGAGGTTCCAAATTAGAGTTTTATGTTTATTTATTTCTAGATGTCTAGCGAAGCCCCGGATTTATGTGGTGATTTAGTGCAATGGCTGACATGGGTGGGTCTAGTCATCATGATAAATGTAATAATAATTTTCTTGATTCTTCAACAAGTTGATCGTTTAGATTTTATAGTTGTCTGTTAATCTCCTAAATGGGTTAAACTTGACATTGCAATTTTTTTCAAGGCAACGATTCTGTGTTAATCTGCAGATTATTTTTTGAATTTTAAATATTTACCTAAAACTTTACCACAACTATATTAAACACTATAAAAAAAACAAAGATTCTTTTTTTTAAATAACTTCTATTGTCTAGAAGTTGTTAAACATCGGTATGTGTAAGCTGTCGGTTACGACTCACGCTCCATTATTACATAAATATACTTTAACCAGAAAATAACAGGACGTTATGTTTAAAATTACATGCTGATGGAGAGTTTAATAACGATTGTAAAAACTGTACTCTGGAGAGGTTCAAGCACTGGGTGGACACTAAATTATTAACATACCATAAAAGGGGTCCTTTTCCCCCCCAAATTCCCAAACCTATGATTTTGATTCATTTAAAAAACGCTCCACTTTTTGCGCAGAATTAATAAACAGCAAGAATTGATCAACTGCCTGTCCAAAGCTGTTTGCGCTTCATTAACGTAATAAGGACAAGAGGATCAAAGAGACATCGGATTCGGGATTCCAAAAATTACTTGTTCCGTTTGGATTTGGAGTTTGATCTCGATGAAGCGAAAATGAATCGACTAAAGGAGATTTTAGAACAGGAAATTGAATTTCGAACGGAATAATCTTACCATTCGTTATATTCTACGCCGAAACAGTAACAAATACATGTATATGGAATAAAAGTAAAACATGGTTTCGAAAGGTGTTGGATGATATGTGGCTCTTTTAGAATATACATGTTATAATGTAATTATCGATGTAAATATCGATGTAAATTAATGTTATCTAAATAATATGAAATATATTCCTTAAAAACACAAAATTGTAACTAGAATTTGATTAATGTTTTGCTATTCTGCAATGTTTTTGTGTCCCTTTTTTGTTAAAATATTTTTTTTGGTCTAAAGTATTGTTTGTAATAAGAAATGATAATGATACATATACATAAACTAATCCAGCCGACGTGAATTTTCATGTATAAATAATATGCTCACAAAACGCTATGAAAATTATTTCTATTTCAGACAGCCACAATGTTTATTCTTTCCCACATGATAAACCAGATGAATATCAAATATAGCAGAAAAAGTTATGTTATCGAATACACAATATGGCAAATCAAAGCTGCAAAAAATCAAGAATTCAAATACACAATTTCAACCTTGATTAGAACAGCATAAAGCTTTTTCTCGCATTTATGCTGAGCCCATAAACATTTATAAAAACATAATCTGATTCTTTACACCAAAACGACGACCATTGAAACCCTTTGGAGCCGGAGATGGCGACAGCACAGGCGGAGAATTTACCGCCAGAAGTGAGATTTAGTCCCGACTAATCCGGGTCCTCCAAACGTTTTGACCAGAGACAATACTCTAGTTATGATGAGGCCCGGATCGTACCACGAGTGTGCAGGCGAAAGGACGAGGATTTTCACACCTTTTCGCGTCAACCTGTCTCCTCGATGGAAGGGGTACAAAGACCACAGTTGGTACTTAGAGTAAGTAGTGCCTCTGGTCAAGAAACTCAGTCATGTATATAATTCCACTGTCAGACACTTGGGCAGAAAATGGGATTAATCACCCGTGGTGTGTTTACTTACATTTTAAATGTAATTACAATTTTAGTCGAAGAAGATAATCCTTTTTCTGTTGATAGTTTTCACGCAGTCTCGCCCTGGTATTTGTTACTTAACTTCTCAAATCGCTTCTACACCTTTTCAAAAATTAAATCAGTTGGAAAATATGTGATATATGTTGTTGGGTCTTTTTTTAGTTATTATTTTTTTGTCTTTACGCAAGGTGTAAATTTTGTAAGTTTGATTTATTCATTCATTGATTTAGCAATATTTTTCTGAATTTAATTAAAACATTTGTCCTAAAATTGTTTACAATCATGAATAAAATGTTATTGCAACTCTTTGGATTAGTACACATGTATTTATATTTCCAAGCATTCCATTTCGTATTATGTTGCTCAGTCACCTATATACTGTACGTTGCGTCGATCAATATTACAGGACAAGGTATGTAACGTACGTCTTGTACCTTATTCAAGTTTATGTATGTGGTTTGCAATTTGAAATTAAAATAGATGAGATTTCAATAAAATGTTACTGTTACCACAAATTTATATTCTTTTTATGAAATTGCTTTGAGATTTCAAATAAACATGGATTCTGTTGGTGACTGTACCTGAAGTCTTATGGTTCAATTTTAAACAAACTAAATAAAATCTTGATAATTTGAATAATAACAAAATTATCCTTAAGATCATTATGTTGATTTAAAAGCTTAAAGCGATTTTTTTAGAACAATTAAATTAGTTTGGTATAACACTTAATGTGCACGAATGATGAAAACTTTAATGAATAACAATTATTGCGTAAATACCTCTGGGTCATTTTAAATAAAATTGTCTCCGTTTATTTTTCTAATGAGATGATTTGCATCAATCATTAAGTTTATTCTGACTGAGTATTTGCTTTAGAGTTTTTAAAATTTTAAAATCATTGTTATATAATTTACTAAATCCTATCATTATTTTAGTTAAAAAATGATATAAACAATGAAAATTGTATACCAAACTACATCACATGTATGTTGATGCATATAAAAATGTTGTACCAATAATCAATCATATACGACGCCCTTCATTAGAACCAAAGATCGGATATTTTCTGTGTTCTTTCACGAGATCTTGACAAATAGACCAAACGTGCCTTTATCTGCAAATGCATCCCAGCAGTCAATCAGAGATTTCTTGGGAGATTGCTGCCAGGAAGTTGAGTTTCTGGCAATTAGTCCGCGCGTTGCGTGAACTACTTTTTACGCCAACGCAAAACAACATTAAAAACAGCACTGGTTGACCGAAATTATATGAACAGAATTGGAAGTAGGTTATGTTGTAAACAACGTTATCTGATATCATTACAATATGTCAAAATGGTAGTTAAGTACGCAATAACTTTTTGATAAACAAATAAAAAATAATATGGTTTACAAGTATAATCTGAATGAGATTGCACTGAAATACTATCTGGAATTGTTTTTAAGAACAAACTTTTAAGAAGAAAAAATATAATCATTTAAATAATATGAAAGTCAAAACAAAGGAATAAGAATTTTATTTCTATTTATTCTTGAGATAAAGTTTAAGTGTCACCAAGGATAAGAATACTCGTAGCCTTTGGCAAAAAGCAAAACAACCGAAACTATCTTGTAAATATGGCGGTAGTTATCGAATTCCATCATAATGTGAAAAGTTATTTTCCAATTAATTAGGCAGTATTGATATGCATTTTATTATGCAAATCAATAAAACACGTAATGTTTAAAAATATGTACCAAAGAGTATTTTTACTGAAATGATATCTACAATATTATTTTCTTTATGATATAGAGCAAATTAAGAAAAGAAAAGAAGCTTGTCAAAAACAGGTATCGGGTGTCTATGGCGTACTTATATTTGAAATATTCTTCTTCCAGTATGTCACCAAAGACAACTGCACTCAAAGGTACATCTTTTTTTAAAAATGCAAGACACGTAACATTATCCTCAAATATCATTGTAAGAAACAAACTTTGTTTACAGAACTTGTGCCTCAATTATTGTAGTTCAAGATTACATGGTCAAAACTCGAATCTACTGTAGAATATGCATTGAAAGGACGTTTAACAACAACAGATTTTCATTAGCAGATCAGATAGTTTGGCTAAATGTGTTACTTGTAATTATATTTCCATCATAAGCCATACGTATTGTTGATAGAATTTTATATATATATATATATATATATATATATATATATATATATATATATATATATATATATATATATATATATATATATATATATATATATATATAAAGAAACATTTACAATAAAAACAGTCGGTTACTGTGGCCAAATACTCAGCACATGTAACACTCAATATACTTTGTAATGTTGATTGACAAATTCAAGAAAAAATATCTAAAGCGAGAAGATTGACGAGAGTGGTATTTTTATAAAAATAAAAAAGGGGGAGAGGGGCTTAGTTTATTTCAAAAGAACTTACTCTACGAATTCTTATACTAATAAGCAAATTCTTTAGGTAGATTCATACAGAAAGAATTCGTTGTATGGAAGTAATTGTTTCATTGTTATATTCAAAACAAATCGAACGTAAAAAAAAAAAAAAGGAATACTGTTATTTCTTTTACCACGAAAAATGCTTGATTTTATAGGGAGATCAAAAGATCAACTTTGAGTTAACGGGTATCGTTATCGTTGAATAATGGATTTAATCATCGCAACATTTTTAAAACGGTCGTATGTTATTTAATATTTATGGAAAGCAATAACGACTCAACTCAAGACTCAAACCGTTAATTGTTAATATGCACATATATTGATTGGAAACCAAAACGTTTTTTAAAAGCTTAATGAAAGTGATAATTTACTTCTCACATCAAGTGTTCCTATTAATAATTTAGCATTAGGAACATGAAAATACTTTCGTCGGTTGCAAAAGAATAAGCTTTAACAAGATTGGTTCAGAAATGCAGAAAAATTACCCAAATGTTTGAATTACAGAGTTTTTAAGGAAAGCTTTGGACAAGAAATACATGTACAATGTATATCTTAAGAAACTTCCAAACGATTTAAGAGTCATTTATACAAAATTTAGAACCTGTAATCATAACGTACGAATTGTAACAGGAAGGTGGAATAACATAGAAAAATATTTTAGAATTTGTTAATTATGTAATAAAAACATTGGGTGACGAATACCTTAATGTAAGGAAACGTCAGGCATTGTCTTCAAATTATAAGTTGTCCATATTTATTTATTTTTAATTTATCAGCTCGATTATTTGAATTTCTCCACTCCTCCTCATAACATTTCATGTACCATTGATATGTTTGAGAAAATCAAACATTCATTCATAATTGAGAAGATAAAGACATGATACAGGTTTCATAACATCGTATTGTACAATACACAGTTAATTTATTATTTGTAATTGGAATTTGTTTTTGAAAAATTTAAATTTAAATTCAAAATATAACATTCTTGAAGAACGTTTTGATTTTTTTAAAATCAGGCTAAAAAGAAATAAAACAAATTTTTGAGCATGTACATATAGACAACTTGGAGGTATTATATTATTTTCATCAAATATGAACCTTATCGATAACAAAAAATTTCCAGCATGATTGATACTATATATTTATAATCGCTTTAAAAAAGCTAACACAGTGTACATTTTCATTAAAATTACACAAACGCTTCTTTTCAAATGTTTAATTATATTGAATAATGTGTGGGTTTTTTCATAAAAAAGTTTTTGAAGAAAGCAAACACACAAATTACAGGCATTTTCCATAGATCTCACTTTGATTATAAATATAGAATTCTTGAAGCATTTGCACCCCAATGAGATACATTGGCATTATTTCTTCCTTCTTTTAAAAAAAAATATTATAAATTCTTGTGTTTTATATGTTTATAAATCTGCCTTGAGATATTATAACAACTAAATCTTTAAGATGAAATTATTTTATTAAAAACATGAGCAATAGCAAGTTAAATTATATTCTGTATAGAAAAAAAAGATTTGAAAAATAAACAATAATTTGTTGATGAAAGGATAACTGACTCCGAACTGCAGGATATTTTGCCTTTATTTGTCATGAAAGGATTTCAAATCACTTATACTTCCATAGAGCCCCCCAGATAATCCATTTATATCTGTAAGGGGCCCATTGGATGCTAATAAAATACTTCATAAATAAGGAACATCTGCTTACAATATCTTAATGCTTTAATCCATAAAGACCCTACAACATAATAAAATAGTGTTCAAATTGTTTACAAATATGACAGAAAACATCCAATTCTGATTTTTCTACTTACTTTGAAACGATCTCCCGCCTGGCAATATTTGGAGTCCGTTTTTATCATCTTTTTTTGGCAGTAGGGTTCCAATCTTCAAATTTCTTTGAAAAGTTTAAGTATATCAAGTTAGAATTTATTTGAATGCTGAATCCGTATCATACGAAATCCAGGCTACCGGAAGATGTCAAAAGGGATTAAAATGAGAAACAAATGATGCGAACTAATGTTTGACGGAATGCTCTTTGATCACTCAGATCTATCATCTCCTGTAGAGTGAAAATTTAAGGGGGAAAAATCTAAAAGATATTTAAGTCTATTAATTTTTTGTTGATCTCGTTTGACGAACAGTAAATTCGGTTTTTTAATAAACTCACAAGAATTGAAGGTAGGTAAGAAGATTTTTAGATGCCGTGATTCAAGCGAAAACAATCTCGGGGGGCTGCAAAGACCACCTCAAAATTGTTTGTTGCTTGCTACTAGTTTACGTGAGAAAAGTGAGAGGACCATGGGGTTAATTGGAAAGAACAGCATAGATATACACCTGGCAGGTGAAAAACACACACATAGATACTTCAAATACACATTAAAATGCCACCTTTTTCTGATATATATTTTCGGTAGGTTGTAAATAAACACCTTTCGCATGAAAACCTAAACCTTGCGACGCCTTTTTTATGGTCATTTGTATATTAATTAATCTTCAGGATAAAAAAGATACAAAGTTATGGACAAAAGTAGCAGTAACTGGTCCCTGACTTTTAATGTATTTTTATATAAGAATTTATATATACGAGTAATGCCTCAAACCAGGCGATGTTAATATCTGGTTTGCATACTATATGATATAAAAATGCAAGAAAAAGTAAATTGATGATCTTGCATAACGGCTTTGTCATCATCACGCTTCTTTTTGAAATTTTATATTTCTCCGACATACGCTTAGCCTTTCGTTAACAAATTACTGTTTTACTTTCTGTTGAAAGGTTCCTCCTAAGAACTGATTTAAGGGAACCGTAAACTATAATTCTCACTACGTTTGAAGACAAAAGTGATGACATAGGAGAATAATAATGCCCTGAAGCAGTTGTTTCCACAGATGGTCATCGAAGTCATGGAATTCATTTGTCTGCTTATGTTTCAAACCCATTTAGCACGGTCGTAATTAAAACAATAACAAATTTAAAATGGCAAAATACAAGATGAACATGTATCAGTCACGTGTTTATTTTTGTTGTCTACATCATAACAAAAAGCAAACTTTTTGCAGTCACGCCACAATTTTTTCATTGATTTTAAATACAGTTATATACTTTTTGTTTATTTAAGTGGAAGACAATGCCAAAGAAAAAGATTTGTCAGCTATTTGTTGTTTGCTTATTAATTAATTCCACCTCTAGTTAACAGGTAAGTTTGTCGACGGTTTTCTTTCTAGGAAATTTCAAAATAGCAATGAGAAGAGGAAATAGTATATATATTTGGTGTTTAGTTTTCTCGACACCTACCAGCTACTGTTTATGCGAGTAATGCAAATAAATACACCTTGGACCAAAAGAGAGCTGATAGTTTCTATGCATACAGAGGGTAAAATTTCGTTAACTTTCAATGAAATTTAGTTAGGTATTTATTTTTAGATCTTTAGACGAGATTATTTTTGCAGATCTAAGGTCAATCCAAATTCATTAAAATTTTTGTTATGGGTGTTTATCTGAAACGTTTATCAAAAAACTGACTCAAAGTCGTTCATAATTACATGTAAATTTACTACTACATGGTTTGATTCAAATATTTACATCTACTAAGTGTTTTCTCCTCTACTTGTTAAAAAAACAGTAATGTATAAACTAGTTCAATTACTTTTTCACCATTTTGATCAATGACAATTCTAAGTGCAAATTTGTATATGCGTGACCACCAGACCCAACCACCAATAGATAAAATAACCTCCCAGTTTCGAGATAAACCTTTTCAATTGTGTTTTCTTTTTTATTAGTTTTTTGCTTCTTGGAAAACATATTTATAAACTGCGGATCATGTAGTCTGTTCAATTTGCATTATTTCCCGCTCTTTTTCGCAATGCATTTGAATAGTGTTGAAATGTTAAAGGGACTTGGACACGATTTTAGAACAAAATTTTTATTTTTATTTTTATATATAAAATGGTTTACTTGCACATTTTGAATGACTGACCAAAATTTGAATGTTAGAATTTACGTATATGGGAGATACAGAGGTAAGAACTCATTGTTATGTAAACAAAGCTCGAGTCTTATATCTGTTTACATATAATGTAAAGTCTGTAATTACCATTTCTTTGACATAATAACTCTTGGGAAACAAGGCAAACCTATTCAGTATGTTTATAAGATACATTATCAATAGAAGAAGTAACATTTGAATGAAACTTATACCAATAAAACACATATTTAAACAATAAAAAGGTTCGAGCTTTGTTTACAAAACAAAGAATTCCAAACTCTGTATCTTGCTTATATCTCAATATCAAAATATCAAATTTTGACAAAGCATTAAAAATACCCATATTATCCATTCTAAACATTTAAAATGGAAAAATAAAATTCAAAATTTTGAGCTCAGATTGTGTCCAAGTCCCTTTTTTAGTCAAAATCTAGTAATTGAAAGGAGCCTACAAGTTTCTGAAGATGCTTTATAACAAAAGCTTTTTTTAATGGTGTACTGGGGCTTAATTTCAAAATAAACACGCTGAAAAGTCGTGTTTTAAAATGTCATTTTCAGTGACATATGAAGAAAACTGGCTAAAATTCTCATAGGTTTTTTTTCCGTCTTTCACAAATGAAATATATCCAGAATACCTACAGTCACTTAAAAAACGGCATATATTATATTTTTTTTAATTTTCTTTAAAATGATATTAAATTGAACATAGGTATCGGGATTACTTTTTATTGGATTTCAAATGGATAATCAAGACTAATATGGCTATTTTCTTTGTAATTCCCTGATAGTCATAAAGATATATCAAATCAATTATTGCGTCATAATGGTCATAATGGATCCATAGACCAGCGCCAAAAAGACACTGTGAAATCATTTATTACATCTTTATTTCATGGAGGTAATTAATGTTAGAACACTTATAAATACAATATTCAGTTGTTACTTAAAAAAAGAGGGAAATTTAATGATTGAATGGTTTCTGTCGCTTCGAGGTATAACTTCCCATTAGAGACTATTTCATAATGTCGTGATATAAGGTGCTGTAGAATATCTTTGTCGTACCAACTCCAGGTGTGGTATCTAGAAAACGACCTCATTCACAAGACCCACAACTTCATTTCTAACTCCAAGTTTTTTGTTTGTTTGTTTTTGTTTGGTTTTTTTTTTTTTTTTGGTTACAGAAACAGTATTGCTATCCATTTGATTTTCATTTCGGGTCAATCATGGTACAAAACTACATATAATTTTCAGATTTTGTTTTTCACTGAAATATTTTTGGTAGTACTGTAATATTCGAAGTTCAGATTTCATTTGTTAGTCAAAATAATTTTGCATATTTTATGTTGTTTTTATCTCACTTTTTCATTTAGATATTCGAAAGGCACTCACTACAAAAAATTGAAAAATGCTTAAAAACGATAAAAGACACCATATCTCAAAATTTTGATCATTGACCTCATATAACTTTTATGCCTGCAGAGTAAGGTCTATATACCTAGTTTAATGCTATAAATGTTTTAGTATTATCATCATTCAGTTTTTTGTAAAAATGAATCAAAAAAGGGTAGGAATTTGAAAAGTGATAGAGGAAATTCGGACTGTAATATTTATAAAAATTGTGAATGAAAATTTAATGCTTTGTGTCTGTTTAGTGTCACTGCCATTCATAAACTGTATTTCATTTTTAAAATAGTTAAAAGCGATTTGTATTATTTTCACAATTAAGAAAATTTCAGTTGTAGTGTAAAATTTTTAGGGACTTTTCTTAAATTTTCAAAAAATATTCAATGGCCATTATCTCAAAAAGTAGGTCATTGACCATGATAGGTCTTTAACACACAATAGATGGTTTTTCATTATCATCAGTGGAATTTTTTTTTATTCCGAGTAATCGTATGCCTTAAGCTTTCTTGAGCTTTGTCCGACTTCTTAAAAAACGTTATTTTATTCTTTCAAAGTGGCATTTACCTACTGTATACTATACTAGTATACATTAATTCAGAAAAAAAGTTCAAGTGACCTACATTTAGGTAATAGGTCGAGGTGATGATCAGAAAATTAGAGGTTACGGGGCCATAATGGCCCCACATCAAGAAACGTCGATCTTCATCAAAACCTAAATAAGAGAGATTATGAAAATGTTGCTTAATGGCGTGGAAAGTGGATGTTTTACATATTAAAAACCAATGATCCTTGCGGGCAATCCGCAGGAAAACGAAACAAAATTAAATCAATTAGGGATTATATTTCCTTGTCCGGGGACTCCGGCCTCTAATCACGACCCCAGACGCAGAGAAAATCCCTTTCTAGTGGCGATGTCTGAGGCGTCATGTGCATGTAATACTCTCTAACTGATTAATAAAAATGTAAAGTTAATGCTTCCAAATGCAACATCAATACGCTCTGTAGCCAGCAGAAGTAGGGTCTGCCCGCTGGAAGCCCACGATCAAACGCCGATATAACTTCATAAAGACGCAGTGGACCAGTGGATCAATCGTTGACATTTCAATTTAGCTTTTTGGGGATTTATGTTTGAAACACATTTTTCTCCTGGTTTGTGCCTTAAAAAGATGCAGAGTGATATTCTTGATCTGTTAAATCTGTAGAAAGACAACTTTAGGTTTTTTTAAGCATTTTGTATATATTATGGTTTATTTAGAGCATTGTCATCCAAGCATGTGCAGCTTAACAGTATAAAATTTACCAAATTTAAACAGTATAGAAAAATACCGCAGACATTGCCAAAATAAGTAATAAGTAAGGGCTCTTTTGTGGTTCCAGGAAAGTATTCGTACCGAACTTGTGTTGTATATAGTTCAGACTTGTAGGTTTTACGTTAGAAATATATCGTTATTTCATGCTAATTCTGAATCTAGAATTAGCACACTTGTATATGATCCATGAAACATTATTTTTTCTTAGAGATCTTGTCACCATTGCATTTTTTTTTCTTGGAATTAGTGAAATTTTACATAACATACCTCAGCTGATAAAAGTGATCATTTGCGACCAACTTAAAAATTATCCAACTTACCTACCAGCAGATTTTGGAATACATCAGATACGGGGCTTTTTTTGGGGGGGGGGGGGGCATGTTTTGATATGAAACTGCATAAATATGCAAATATAAAGACGGTCGGAAATAGTCGAATTTGGATATTCTCAATGAATTAATGTATATTTTACAGAAATACGTGTATACATATGTGTGACAATCCAGAGAACGATCAAACAGTTCATCATGATCAGTGTTAGTACGTGTGAGTAGCTTTTAATCGTGAACGGAATTTGAGATGTTCTGTGTTGTAAATTCAAAATTGGCCAGTGATACATGTAGAAGATCTGGATGTTAAAGTACATCAATGATACCCCGGTTAACCTGACATATTTCAGTGTGTAAACTTCAAACCTCCGCCGCAATCAACACTTACTTTTGTTCGCTCGGAAATTTTAAATTGGTGTCAAGGATGCTGACGTGTGTGTGTATATATATATATATATATATATATATATATATATATATATATATATATATATATATATATATATATATATATATATATATATATATATATATATATATATATATATATATATATATATATATATATATATATATATATATTAAGGTCCCAGGCACGGTGCATCGTTTTTGAAAGTGGGGAGGAGGTAGCCTCATCCAAAAAACCCTGACGAGCATGCAAAAACAAGGAAAAATAGAAATTTCTCAATCAAAATCATGAACATCCTATCGCCTGGAGGGGGGGGGGTAGTTTTCCTTGAAACTTTAATTTCACTATTGAATTCATTCTTTTCACTTCCATTTATTACATTATTAACTCCATACTATTTCAATTTTTCATACATAAGTATTTAAAAAAAGGACTGGATTGCCGTGGGCATTTTTATACAAAATTGATATTTTTTAGAAGAAGCGTTTCGTATGCAGATAAAGAAAATATACAAACTGTAAATCTCGCCATCAACATGTTGCTATAGCCTCCATAAGATGAAAAATATAGCTTTTTTCATATAATTGATATGTGTTATCTTAATAAATGAAAGTACTATTAACAAAATGCACATACATGTATCGCTAATGACTATTAATTCATAAAAAGTTATTTGACAAAGAAGGAAAGGTACTTCCTGCTCATGATTTTGTTCTCTCTGCGATACCCATTCATGCTTAAGGTATCCCACTCCTCAATGTTCTTGTTTCAAGATTTTCTTGAGAAGTATTCTATTCAAATCTGTAGACAAAACACACTTAAATAATACAAAGATAATGGGAGGTCAGTGTTCATCCCTCTGAGTTATGGTCAATTAAATTTGACCTTTTTGCACCTAAAATGCGATTTCAGCCTGATTAGCATTTGTTGTCAGAATTTTTGATTAAGCAAACTCTTTTCATAAAATGTTGTTTTTAATTGTGTACAATGGTCACACTGAATAGAGGGAATACGAAAAAAAAATTTGCATGAAGCTGCATAAATGTTTGTATGACCTTTTTGCACTTAAAATAGACAATTTTTATAATAGTCACAATTTGATTTGAAATAAAAACATTTTGAATATCACGAAATTAAGAAGATTAATCCAATTGCCTACATATGTATTCAGTATCATTTTGACATAATAAAACATGGGGGTCAGTGATTTCAAATTTTAGATACATGGCTTCAAAGGTAAAATGATTCCAAAATTTGGCTTAAAAAAATTCAGACATTTTCTATATATTTGCATGATTTTATGTTAAACGTCTATCATTCTCTCAAAATTTAGTTTAGTACAAGTCATAGAGACCCTATAGAACATGTCACAAACCTATCAAATGTTAAAAATGAGAATAATGAATAAAGTATAATAACAAGAAAAGTATATTGAAAATTCATAAAATTGCTTGTTTCTGTTATTTTCGACTAAAAAACCTTCCGCACGAGAAAATTGTTCCCCCCAAAACTTGTTCGTTTCTTGAATTCAAATGGATTTTCTTTACGAATGTTGTGTACTTATGAAATGATGATCTTCTTGTGAGGTTTAAATTAATAAAATCATATTTATTTAAAATATAATGAACATCTGCGCAATGAAATCAAAACATGAGGAGTGATATACCTTAAGTTGTAGAATTCAGCATTGGCGCCTATTATGTACAGTATATTATAATATACAGTGTATAGTCGTAAGAAGATCTCAGTATTATACAAGAATATATATCTGTCAAGTTAATAGTAAATTTTCGAATTTACCGGGTTGCAGTAAATTCAAAATTTACAACATGACATATCTGTTAAAATCTGTATAGTTTCTTGCTACATGTATGTCAGAAGATCCCATTTGAAGACATGCACCATATATCGATTCTGCGATGAAAACCAGTTCATTTATATGTGGGATACACTGTTGCCTTCATTGGAATTGTCAGCGGTTATATTCAGAAGCACAATATGCTCCTGTTGTATAAAAGAAATAAACGCTTAAAAGAGGTGGAAAGTGGTATTCATTATGCGATTGATCCATGATTTTAGAAAAACAGATGAACTGAGTTATGAGAGGCAATAAGCCTAGTGGTATAGCAGTGATATAGAGTCAGTAAGCGTTATACACTACAATCGGTATTGTATATAATACTAAAAAGGTTGGTAAGTCGAGCTTGGCTTTGACCTGTAAAGATTGACCTTTGGTATTGGCGATGGTGCAGGTAGTTGCGAGAATCACGTGCATAGAAAGATTGATTTATCATTTAAGTAGACTTCTGTATAACCATGTAGAACAATATTTAGCTCTTAACGTCGCATTAACAACAGAACGGGAAAAACATGGGTTTTTTTTTCTAGCATTATTATAGAAGTTTCAAAATGTTAATTATCAGAGTGGAGCAAGGAGTCTGTGTTTCATCCAAATCGGTTGATTGTGGGAAAAAGAATTTAGTATTTAAAATTAGACCTCAAATGGAAGATTTCTGCAGATATATCTGTACTGTATTGTACATAAATATAGCGATATATTATGAGAATATGTGACTGCACGCATTACAGACTCGTAGCACGGGGTGGGGGGGGGGGCAGGAGAAATGAGTCTGGTGTCATGTAAATTTTTTGATTTACTGGGTGGGTGTTAATACAAAATTTACAACATAAGTTGCCATGTTGTAAATACAAATTTTATAACCTGAGTTGCCATGTTGTAAATTATGTATAAAAATTTACACCTACTCAGTAAATTCAAAATTTACGACATGACACTGACCCCCCCCCCCCCCCCTCCTTTTAAAAAAAAAAACGATGCTACGTGCCTGCATTGACAATATAACATCCATACAAAATATATTTACAGAATACAAGTAATGATCGATATGAGATGCACGTTCGTCAACAAAGTATTGCATATATAGGAAGGCTACATCTAACAATTCATGAATACGTTAAGTTTGGCTTATAGATATTGGAGTAAAATTGCATATTATAATAGTTTATATTTAATACAAAGTGCACTTACATGAAAAGTGTACATCAAAACAATATAAGCACATATCAACTATATTGTGCAATATTTTGTGATCATGAATAATTGGAGTTATGGAGACCTTTGAAATTATTTCTTATATCGATTAAAATGTATTTAAATAAAATATTCTCTGCTAAAGAATTATTTCATATCAAGAAAATTTTGATCAAACAAGAATTATTACTAACGACCCGGTGATCCCGAATAAGAATTGCATGATTCATTAGCGTCCCTGCATAATCCGAACAGCGGATTCAGCCTTTGAACATTTGAAGCGAAAAAAGAATATGAATTTTCACCATGTAGTGTTGTCATCTCTGTTAAATGAATATCTGCAACAAGAAGGATGAAGATCTTGAGGTTTTTTTTTTTTGTTCAATTGTACAGAGTTTGGTACTGAGAGCTCGGTGGGGCAAAGTTATGATGTCGGAACTATTCGTCAATTAGCATGTTCTTCCGGTCCGTTGGGTGGATTGCGGATCAAAGGAGACCGGAGCCGGTAAATCCCATGTAGTAGGAGGCAACAGGGACAGATGACCAGGAAAGATCCCCTTCGTCAATTGTGAAGAATTTATATAATTGTTTGTGTTAACTTTTTTCAGCAGATGGGCCTTCGATTTAAGTCCTGTGCGACTAGATCCCGCCAGCTTCTGCGCTGGTGAATTTCATACCGATATAATATATCTATTTCTAGACGAGTCTATTATTTACATAACGGTGGACAATTGAATTATTCTACTAATTTGGTTGACTACCTCTCTACATATGTTCTTGCCGCCTGAATAATTCACGCAGACGACAGCTGATAAAAAGACTTTAAAAAAGCGAGCAAGACCTGAAAATATTGAAGCACAAAATACAATCAAATACTTCATTTGGTTAGTAAATCACTCTAACATAAAGATGACATCAATTTCATTTGCTTAATAAAGCAATAGTTTTGTTTGATTAAGTGATTGACAGTTATTGCGTTGTCCATCAGTAGGTATATATCGCTGAGAGAGAGAAAGAGAGAGAGAGAGAGAGAGAGAGAGAGAGAGAGAGAGTTTTCAAGTGCAGTATTATTTCAATTAATTAGGTCACCCGAGAAAACTCAGGTGACCTATTGCTATCTGTTTTCGTCCGTCGTCGTGCGTCGTGCGTTTACAATTTTTACTTTTTTAACTTCTTTTTAAAAACTACAAGGCTAATTGTTACCATTTTTGGTGTGAGGCATCTCTACGGTAAGAGGAATATAAATTGTGAAATTCGTGGCTCCACCCCCCCCCCCCCCCCGGGGCACCACAGGTGGGGCCAAATATGCCAAAAATAGTCAAATTTTCAAAAATCTTCTTCTCTACTCCCACACATGTGAGCAAATAAAATGGTTGCATGGTTATGATGTCCATGAACCCCCTACCAAAATTGTGAAATTCGTGGCCCCTGGGTCAGTGGTTCTGCCTCTAGGGTGGGGCCAATATGGCCATATAGTAAAAATGTATTAAATCTTAGAACATCTTCTTCTCTACTCCCATATACATTTATTAAAAACTAAATGCATGGTTAGTATGTCCATGAAGCCCTCTACCAAAATTGTGAAATTCATGACCCCTGTTTCAGGGGTTTAGGCTCTAGGGTTGAGCCAATATGGCCATATAGTTAAAATGTATTAAATCTTAGAACATCTTCTTCTCTACTGATCCCATATATATTTGTTAAAAACTAAATGCATGATTTTGATGTCCATGAAGCCCATCTACCAAAATTGTGAAATTCATAACCCCTGTGTCAGGGGTTCAGGCTCTAGGGTTGGGCTAATATGACCATATAGTAAAAATGTAATAAATCTTAAAAAATCTTCTTTTTACTCCCAAACATGTGGGCAAAAAACTGAATACATGGTTATGATGTCCACTTACTCCTCTACCAAAATTGTGAAATTCATGGCCCCTGGGTCAGGGATTCAGGACATGGGGAGGGGGCAATATGGCAATATAGTGTTAATGCATAATTATAATGTTTTAAAAATCTTCTCTATTCTCACACATCTGTATAAAAAACTGACTTCATAATTATGTTAACCAGGAAGTCTTCTACAAATAAAATTTTAAATATCATGTCCCCTGGAGTATTGGTTTTGACTCTAGGGCAGGGCCAAAATGAATGTATTGGTTTAATGTATATAATGTTTAAAAATTATCTTCTTTACTCCCACGCATCTGAAAGGAAAACTGAATTCATGTTTTGTAGACCAGATCTTTAATTTTTTCGCCAAAATTACAGGTTTCGTAGTTCTTTTTGAAAGATTTCAGGCAGGGAGGTGGTCGTCATTACAACTTTATAATTTTTCTACTCCAGAATGAAACCAAATTAAATGAATATATGAGACTCCTTGACAAGTTTGTGTATGGGTTATATGCTACTCAGGTGACCGTTAAGGCCTATTGGCCTCTTGTTTTAATATGAAAACAATCGTCTGAAAAAATAATTTTGTTGTTGAATATTTCCAGATTTTGTCTTCCGTCTTATATCAATTGGAAACGGGAAGGTTCAGTACTTTGATTATGCAAAAGAGGAAAAAACTACTTGTATCTTTTAAACGATTTCATTTGATTCGGCATGATTCTGAATATTACTGGTATATTGTTATACGTGTAATTATCTCTAGACCTAGATCTTGGCTTTGAATATTTTATGATAGATTTACTTACTGTATATACTGTATATACGCAATATTTTTGCATCGGTAAAGAATTTTTCGGATATCATTCGTGTACTTATGTGAGAAAATTCACCCCCCCCCCCCCTAAAAAAGGGTTAAAACGTTGTAAACTAGCGTAACGCGCAGAACACGTCTCCCTTTGACAGATACATAGTCGTACCTTGCTGCAAACGTGAAGGACATGTCACAAGTTACATGCTTTCACTTCAACAATTCCTTGTTCCAGATTTCAAGAAATCCCTGATTTGTGTTTACAAGAAGTTGTAATTATTGAGCTCTCTTGTAGATCATGTTGTACAATCACTTTTGTTTAAATTTAGTCGTAAAATCGTTGTTAGCAAACAGGTGTTGAACAGGTGGTGGAATGAAGGAAGTGAAAAAGAAAGTATAAAATAATATTGTTTAATTTATTTTTCACATTTGTTCCATCTAACATGCCTTTTGATGTAACATTTTTTATAAACATATTTAACATGTTTTCATGAATTATCATCATGCAAAGTGTTCATTTTTAACATATTAACATTTGTATGTACATTGTACTAGTATATGATGTATCTGTAATTTAGTGATACTTATATCTTGTCCAAATTTTGATCAATTTTTATTAAAAACAATGAATTATGACATAATATAGTTATGACTATATCGTCTCTGTCGTATGTCTGTCTCTCTCTCTCTCTCTCTCTCTCTCTCTCTCTCTCTCTCTCTCTCACTCTGTCTGTCTGTCTGTCTCTGTCTGTCTGTCTGTCTGTCTCTCTGTCTCTGTCTCTGTCTCTCTCTCTCTCTCTCTCTCTCTCTCTCTCTCTCTCTCTCTCTCTCTCTCTCTCTCTCTCTCTCTCTCTCTCTCTCTCTCTCTCTCTCTCTCTCTCTCTCTCTCTCTCTCTCTCTCTCGTTGAATTTCCACTGCGTCAAAAGAGAGATAACTCTTCCATGAATTGTGCTCGGGTTCAACATTTCACCCACAGCGAAAAATAGGACGTGCAGAATACCTGAAAATGTTGTTGCAGGTGTAGGTAAGTGGTTATATGTTAATAAATAGAAGCAAAGAAAGGTATATAATAATTCATCACAGGTAAATTTAACAAATGCAGCTTTATATTGATCTAGCCTACATGCGTCAAGGCATCGGGGTTATCAATTAAAGTGTTTTATTCGGCTGCTTCTACATTTTCAACTGCTTGATGAACTTATTCAGTTATTGAATTGTCCACAATGTTTATGTTGTGAGCATGTCCCTAACGTCACTCCATGTGTAATTTGAGCAGGTGAGTGTATATTACATGTAGCCTATTAGGATGTGTTTATATGAACACATGTACATTCATGAAGGCCTATATATCTGTAGCTCCCGGTCTGAAAAAATTCGGATGGACGACCTGGGAGCTACAGTGCCTCCCATAGTAAAAAACTGCAATTTACGGCGCACAAAGAATTGCGCTAGTTTTGGACTGATTAGTCTCATTTCCGAACATATTCTGTACAAATATTTAATTCCAAGAAATTCCCCTACAGATATCGTCACTTTACTTGCGGTGCGTCGATTTACCCAAATGGACCCAAATGGAACGTAAAATGACCCAAATGGACCAAAATGAACCCAAATGGAAACCCAAATGGAAATTGAATGGCATAATTGAAGATTTTATTTAATAATTTCAATCATTACTTTAAATATAATGAGTTTTTTTAATTGAAAAATTTCAAATAAAACAACAATTTCTGACCAAATGGAAAAAGAATTTGATAATGTAGCCTTATCAATTAGTTTAATGATTTAAATACATGATTTAAATAATTTTTTTTTCGAATCTATTTATTGGATTGTTAGCAGTTATAAGTAGTAATAATGTTGTCCAGCTCTTGCCACGTTGAGGCCATCCTAACATGCCTAATAAGAGTCATAATTTTGAAATAAAAATATTTAAAGCCAAAATAGTAAATTGAAAAATTAAACATAAAAATTATGATTTCCGAGCAAAAAAAGATTTTTTATGATTAAAAATAAAATATGTATTTTCAAATAATTATAATAGTTACTTAGAATTTCATATGACCTTAAAAAAGATTTCAGTCCAAACATCGATTTATTTTAGAAATCAAAAAGTAATTCAAAATTTGATGCATGAAAAATGAACCACATACTGTACATGTATAAGTAAACAAAAATCATCATATCAAAACATGCACTACATGATTGGTTTGAGCTACTATTTTATTAAATGCCCTATTAGAAGAAACAACCGAACAGCACTGTATTTACAGCACTTAAATTATTTAACATGCATAACAAGAATTTTCCATCTAACTAACTTATATACATCTATATTTAAAAGACAACTATGGTACTTTATTTTCCAATATCGAAAATAAATATTTGAATTATATTGTTATGATTAAAAAGGTATCTCGAAATGATTATATATCAACAGCTATATTAACAGTTAGATATAAATTCATATATCAATAAAAAATCATTAACAACACAAGAAAATTGTCGTTTTAGAATATTCATATTTATTGATTCTTTATCATATAATTGAAATTATTAAATAAAATCTTCAATTATGCCATTCAATTTCCATTTTTTTCCATTTGGGTCCATTTGGGTTCATTTGGGTCATTTTACGTTCCATTTGGGTAAATCAACGCACCCCTTTACTTGCCTCTGATATTCTTTTAAACACGACCACCAGCCCTGTAAAGTGAAGTGGTGCAGTTTGTTTACATGTAAAAATGGCGACTCTCGATCTCGACGTAAATTAATATACTTTATTTTCCAAGGTCGGTTAGCATGTTTCAAAGAAAGTCTGAGGCAAGTAAAGTAACAATATCAGTAGTAAATTGTCTGAAGAATTTAATGGTACTAATTGTTTTCACAGAATTTGTGTGAAAATAAGGTTAATCAGTCCAAAACAAGCGCAATTTTTTGTGTGCCGTAAATTGCAGTTTTTTACTATGGGAGGCACTGTAGCTCCCATGTCGTCCATCCGAATTTTTTCAGACCGGGAGCTAAAGACCTGCAGCTAGTATATATCAAGACACTTTTCAATTTTAGCAAGATGGACCTGCATAAAAATAACAGCAGCTAGCTTATACATATGTTGGCTAGCGCCCAGTGAACACCTGAGTAATATGGAGGGCAATGGTCAGGGAGAGGAGATCATAGCTGCTGCTTCTCCCAAGTATGAACTGGTTTTTGAAGGCATCACTGTATCCATTGGGGAGAAGATCATACTCCAAAATGTCTCTGGGACGGCCCAGTCAGGAAAACTACTGGCAATCATGGGGCAAAGTGGTTCGTTAATATGAAAGTTTAAAGCAGTTAATCAAATTATTAATTATATTAAAAAAAAAAACATTGGCCCAAGATTAATTCTTGCCAAGTACCAGTGCTTGCCATTTCTTTGAAATGCACAATTTAACATAGAAAAATAATTATGAGTGTTGGCAAGAATACAAGGTATTTGGTAAGAGTTGGTCCTTTAGGTCAGTTATAATTTTATAAATTTTTCTACATTTACACTCCACAGATTGTCATGTAAACTTTCTGTAATAAGATTGCATTACTCTATAGGTCTTGTTACAATGGCAGAATTCATGCTAGAAATTATTGCCTGTGAATTTGTAGGTGCTGGTAAATCAACATTACTGGACACTTTGGCTGGAAGAATGAGTCTTACTTCAGGGGCAATAACTCTGAACCAGCAGCCAGTTGGAAAGAAAGACAAACGACAAATATGTTATGTCCTTCAACAAGATATATTTTTCCCAAATCTGACTTTAAGAGAAACATTGAAGGTATACATGTACATTATATAACCAATTTAATTTTTTGTAAGTGAAGCAAATCTGACTAATTAAGTCAACTACTATTTAAACAGTAAATATGATATGCAAATTTTTTTGCAATTTTTTTTAATCATCAATTTCAATTGTTGCATCTAGTTTGCTGCCATGCTGCGAATATCAGACCAAGTTAGTTATGATGACAAAATGAAACAGCTGGATGAGGTCATTGATGCCTTGGGTCTGAAGAATTGTCTTGATACAAGTTGGTCACATTTTTTCTTTATTATGAATACAATTTATGATCATAACTATCATTATCAAGTTCACTTTTACCTGAAAGAAATATGGAATCATTGAAAGCTGTTTAATCCTCTTTCAGCCATTATAGTAGAAAAGTTATAAACTTTCATCAAATGAATAAACTGAATCTGCAGTCTCATTTCAAAGATAGAAATATTTGAAGTACTGGTGAATAAAGGCAATATTTTTTACAGAACACAAAAATACATAGAATAATTTATAATGAATTGTTAACATTTTCTCACAGAGGAGAAAAATGAATACAAATGTCAATGCAATAACCAAATTGAAAGAATCGACTGCTGTGTATATTTATTGAGTTCTCTTGCTCTGATGTTGCAGTGATAGGTGGCGATATGATGCCCGGGCTGTCAGGGGGCGAGAGGAAGAGAGCTAACATTGCCTGTGAGATCCTCACTGACCCTGTCATCTTGTTACTTGATGTATGTACCGTATTAGAAAAAGAAAGTCTGAAAATGAAAACCAAGAGTGGAGAAGTTTTCATTTCTGATCTTGGTACATGTTCATTAAAGTTGATCTTAAAAGGTTTTTTTTTTAAATCTACGTCTTCTTTATCAATTCCCCCAACAAACATTTGTTTTTATGCACTTCTAAAATCATGTTGAAAAGAATTTTAAATTTCTTTTTTCTCCAAGTTTGCATTAGTTATAGTTGATATTTAAATTGACACAGTGTTTTTTGTGATAAGCGAAACTCTGAAGGAGAAATTTATCCTTTTTTTATGTGTAGGAACCTCTGACAGGATTGGATGCCAGTACAGCGCAAACTTTTGTACAGCTTCTAAAATCTTACGCAGCTTCTCATGACAAGATTGTCATCCTGACAGTCCACCAACCCTCCTCTAAGCTGTTCTTCTCGTTTGACAGTCTTTTGTTGATGTGTGAAGGCCAGGTACATTCAATTCAAGTTCAACATCTAAGGATGGAACTAAATAATTCAGATCATACTCATAGGAATTTATTTACTTAAAGAAACTAAAAATGAACTGCATTAAAAAAAAATTCCATTGTTTTTGGTATGAACTGTATTTAGAAGCCATACAATTCATTCCGAATGCTTTAAATTCCTTATAATATGTGAGTACTATTTTCCGCAATCCCATTGTTTTGTATCAAATTGCGAGAATATAAAATTGCGAACTCGGAACATTTATCAACATTTCTTATTGTTCCCAACTCTCAGAAAATAATGGTGAGATATTAAAATCAGCGAGGGGTGCTTCTTGCAATTTTACGCGGATATAAATTCCTCACGTTTAATAAGGAATTTACAGTACTGAAACAAAGTACATCAGTTTTCAAAAAATAAAGTGATTTGTTCTCATAGGTGGAAACAAGTGTAAAACAGGCATAAATTTGAATGGAATTGATATGTTTTGAATGAAGTTGTATTGTGATATTTAGCAAGGAAGCTCATGCATGTACTGATACTTTTTGTCAGTCACTTAGTTACAAACAAAATTCAATTATACATGTTGTTAAATTTTCAATTGTAGTTACTGAAATTATTTGAAATTCAATTTCCATATCAATTACATGTAGAACAACCCATACTCATGATTTTTTAAATTCTTTGTTTCATTTATAGAATGCTTACTATGGTGCTACCAACAATATGGTGGAATATTTTGATGCAATAGGAATCACAATAGCAGAAGGTTTCAATCCAGCTGATTTTATTTGTAAGTTATTCCTCTAGAAATTAAATATTCTAACATTTTGATGAGTTTTGACTGAAAAACCTTTGAATATATTTCTCAGTTCTCATTGCAATTTCTATGTACACCTGTATTTCAGTGGAGAAGATGAAAAGCTGTACGGATACTCAACAGAAGATATTGGAAGCTGCGAGGGAAGTCAGGTCAGTGAAGGGCACTGGGAGTTGTAAGATTTAAGAAATTTTTAAAAACTAAATTTCATATTCAGGAGGATGAATACCGTGTGGTCCTACACCCAAAACTAGATTGACATTATAAGATATGGAAATACTGTTTACAGAGTTATTTTTGCTTAATGTAATTTTTGCCCTTTTACACTTGCAAACAATTTTGCCACGTCTTGAATTCACCCAGACACAGTTGTGTTTATAAAAAGATGATTTGAGACAGTGGAATTCGCCCAGTCTTAAATTCGCCAACTGACAATAAGGGCAAAAGGGGCGAAAATAAACAAGGATGAATATTTCCCAATATACAGTATACCTTGTTTTCCTGCAGATTAAGAGAAGACTGGCCACTCAAAGATCGCTCTAGCTCTGTGGTGTATGATGATCCAGCATCTCCAACGATGTTAAAAACAATACAGTTTAGGGATAAAAGTTCCTCATTCTTTGTCAAATTTTCCAAAAAGAAGAAGGCAAAGTCAGATGAAGAAGGTACTTGTAAAAGAAGCAATTGATAATTTTTTTTTGGTCATTTTACATCAATGAGGTATTCAATGCGTAAATAGATATCACATCATTCAATGGCCTTGGTTTTAAGCAAAATCAATCAGATTATAAGTCTCTGATGCAAACACTACTGGCAATGTGTACATTACAGTTTACACTGTAAACCATCTTTTATTCGCGTGTGAGAATATTTCGTAGGATCATCATCGTCGCAATTATTTCTCACCGCAAACCATTTTTTGTCATATAGTTGTTATAGCAGGACTGGTTTTGAGAAGACTTGGTCGCGAACATTAGTCATCGCGAACCAGTTTAATTAAAATGTGAAATAAAGTCGTTGTGAACAAAAGTTGGTATCAGTGATGTATAATTTCTGATTTGTTGTATAAACATGTAGTATGACTGTTTTATTTTGAGATTTTTTCCCTTAGAACCAGGAAGCATTCATGCCAGTTTAATGGATCTTGATGAGATATCACAACAACCAGATATCAGGACCAAAAAGTGGCCAACAGGGTTCTTTGTTCAGTATAAATACCTCACAATTCGTACATTCCAATTGGCCAAATCTCGACACTTGGACCCGACTAAGCTTGTGGAGAATGCTGTGGTGTGCTTGTTGTTCACACTGATCTGGTTCCAGCTTCCACGTGTGGAGGAAACTGTGAGAGATAGGATGGGTGCTGTAAGTATCCTATTATTATTTTGTCATAAGGAAGACATTAAATACTTTTAATGATATAAGGCTTCCACAAAATGGTAGTTCAGTACCATAAATTCCTTACTTTACGGGAGTACTTTATTCCGTGATTCCGCTGTTTTGTATCAGATCGCTAGAATACATAGTAGTGAGCACCATTTTTTTTGTAATTTCCTATATTTCAAAACTGTCTGAAATACAAAAGCGAGATTTTAAAATCTGCAAGGATTGCTTCTCGCAATTTTACGTTGATATAATTTCATCTAATTTAATTAGGAATTTACAGTAACCAAAAATACAAATCACTTGGTTTTGTTAAATATTGCCCCAAGAATTTTGGTTTATTTTTCATGTAAATTCATGTTTTTTTAAACTACTGATTTTTTTCTACTTTAAGTAATGTTTTTTCCATATTTTGCAGATATTTTTCATTGCTATTCACTGGGGATTCATCCCACTGTTTGATGCTGTTGCATCATGTAAGTTGATATTTTATTGTCTGTCTGAAACAAAATGCAAACAAACTTAGTTGAATTGCTGTCATGTCATTGATGAATATATACATGTACATGTAATACTGCAAATTCATTAGTGTGTAGAGTTTTACTTTTCTGATCATAGATGTTAAAAATTGTAGTTAGAAGATTTTCCTTGTCCACTTAGTAAACATTGCTTTGCTGTTGACATATGTAGTTCCAATGGAGAGAGTGGTTATCAACAAAGAGCGAGCGGCGGGCTGGTACCGACTCTCCGCCTACTACTGTGCCAAGATGACCAGTGAGCTCCCTCTGACCCTGCTTCAGCCATTGTTCTTTGTTGTGGTCACTTACTGGGCAATAGGACTCAATGGAATCACATCATTCTTTGCCACCATTGGGACAGTTTTCATCAACAGCATTGCGGGGCAGGTATAAGTCTGGCATTATTTAATTTATCTTACATGTTCGGTTCACTTACAGCTGGAATTTTGAGCAAGATTTTTTTATCATGTTTCGTCTAGAGTCTGTTGATTTTGAAACTACAAATACCTCATAAAGTTGGTTAATTCTATTCAGTGCACAAATGTTATAACATTATACTTGAACATGTATTTCTTACCTTTCAGAGTATAGGCCTTTTCCTGGGGATTGTGAATACTGAAATGAGACAGGCGATAACAGTGACTATCCTGATAGAGATGATCATCATGTTACTAGGTAATATCTCTAGTCCACTCCTGTCTTAGACAGTTCAGACATTGAAATTCGCTACAAATGACAAATCCTCAAAATTTTTCCAAACTGCCATCTATAAATACATGTGTATTACACCCCTGCGAATGTGTTCGGAATGTTTTCTTTATCGTTGCTAAGTTTGTAATAAATCCAGAGGTGCTCGAATGAAAGTTCACGAGACTTCACCGAGATTTGTTCAGTTCCTGTGAAATTTCGAGCGGAAGTTTAAGTGTTCGGATAATACTCTCAAAATACGTAAGTCCTGGTTGTTTTTCATATCATATCCTACTTGATATTATGTTACAACATGGAAATCTTTTAAGATGTATGTTTTGTTTCACCATTTAGCGGTTATTTATATTAAAGGATAATATTCAGAACAGAGTTATCGTTCGTGTTCAACCACGTGTACAGTGGTTGAAATTTAAACATTGGGTTGCTTAATAAAATCATAGCCATAATTGATGCTTGTGGTGTGTAATACCATGTTTTTAGAAAAATAATGGGTTTCTGATTTGCATAAAAACTTCGTATATCGAGCCATTTTCAAGGTACATTCTGCATAAAATAGTATAGTCGGTTTCACTATTGATGCTTTTACTAGGTCAGGCGCGGATCGAAAATTAATCTTTAGGGGGATCTCTACAAACATGTTAATTGTTGCAACAGCAGACAAAATTTTCTTTTTGTAATGTCGCATTTATTTCTAGAACACATTTTATCCACCAATTAATGAATATGAAGTTTAAAATCAATAAACCTTTAGATTTTATATTTGACTACAAGTATCTACATGTAGATTCTTTGAAAAAGACTTTAAACACGAGGCATGATTTTTACTGCGAAACTGAAAGGGTCAAATAAAATCACGTGGTCTAAAATTTAAATGACAATAACATTCGCAGGGGTGTATTACTTTTGAGATATTTGCATAAATTTTTCTTTGAATTACTTTATTTTGGTGAAAGATGAAATACAATGTAAATTGTATCAAAAGATCCTAAATTTCCATGAAAATATTTTCTTTGATTGAACTGAAATTCTGTCAAAAATTTGGTACTTAATTTTAAAGTAGTGGTTTTCATATACACATGTATGTATAAGCATGCAATGCCATGTAGTTTTATCATTGTACTATGTGTGTGTTTAGTATGAATTAATTCTGTAAATAAGTTCTTGTAAATAAGTTCTATGTGTAAAACTGACCAAAGTTACTTCTATGTTTTACTTTCAAAACTACAATCCTATGAGGGAGGGCGATAAAATTAAAACAAACAAAATTTTCAAACCAATGACTTATTCGATTACAATAACACAAAAAAAAAATCAGTATTCAAGCTACATTTAGTCTAGCTATTAAATAATCTTTCCTGTCTGTTATAAAGAAAATCCCATTGGGTATTCCATGTATAATGTGCCCATAACATTTTGTACTTCAACAGATTGCAGTATTATACTTTCAAAAATTAAAATCAAACTGGAAAAAAAATCAAATTGAAAAAATTGGAGTTTGTTTGTTTTTTAAAAACAATGTTTTCCCCTAAACCTATGTGCATGGGTGACATTAAATATAGAGTTAACGTTGGACAGCCAACAAAAAATTAGTAATTTTCTAATGTCTTTTTGAAATAATATTGTTGTTTACACATACACGTACTGTACTAGTACATGTATTTCTAATTGTTGAAAATTTGTTATTTATACACGCCCAGTGCACTTTGAAGGAGTTTACACCCTATATATCTTTACATGTATTTGAAAATATTTGATCTCTTTATTGTTTTAGGGGGATTATTTACAAGAAATCTGCCATTCTGGTTGGACTGGATGAAATATCTCTCCTTTCTATTTTATTCCTACAACTGTCTCATGTATCTCGAGTTCAAAGATGGACCTCCTCTACTGTAAGAACAATATGTTGTTATTATTTAATGAATTTCAATTCCTCATGTTTACCTCAAATTGTGTCTGTTCATCTAATCTTTTGTGATGAAAAATGACTTGAATGCGAAATATTAACATATAACTGTATGACATGTTTGTAATATACATGGATGTGAACATTATATAAATTCATTGAATGAGCTGAACATAACTTATTAATCATGAGTCTTAAAAAGGCATGTAATATTTCACATTATTTGAAAATGTGTTTTTCATGATTTCAGCTGAAAATTGTCAAATTTAATTTTCCCCAAGATCCTGAATTTAAGTTTGAATGATTTTAATTTATACACAGGTGTAGTGGTCAAAATGGGAGTAGGTCGGCGTACCCTGTCTGCCATGTGGACAACAACACCATGATCCCCTCCCCCCAGGTCTTGGAGCACCACCAGATCTCCTGGGAGTTCTGGCAGTACATGCTACCATTGTTTGGCTACATCGTGGTGTTTCGCTGTCTGGGCTACATCTGGCTCCGATTTGTACAGAAACCTCACTAAGTCCTATACTGTAAAAGTGGTTATTTACGCTGGTGGTTAAGTCAAGTTTTAAATACAATTAAATACACGTTTGTGTTATTTTCCACTCAAAAATTGGATTATTTAAGTCATACGCACAGAGTTTTTTTAAGGCGGTTTTAAGCTTATTGTGTAACTAGTGTATATTTCCCCCATGCGAAAGTAAACATTTTTACAGTAGATCAATGTAATCATTCACAAAGTGGTGCAATTTCCATATTTTAGTAAAATTTATTCCTGGTTTATGTTATACAGAGAACATACTTCAGATATTGTGATATATAGAGATTTTAAAGTTTGTTATGTTTTGGGGGTTTTTTAATTATTTTAATATTTTTTTTAGAATTTTTGTACAATTTCTGATTATTTTTTTTTGTCAATTCTTAACTGTTCAACCAAATGTACATGTATTAATCACTAGATTTAATATGTGAATACATGTATCAGCTTGATTATAAAAAAATATCATTTTTTGTGAATGATGTAAGTACATGATTTTTTTTATCAATAACTGTTAAAATTATTACATGTACTTGTAAGCTCTTACCATACACTGTTCTTTACTATCTGTTGATGAGTGCTCTTAAAGTTATGAATGTTTATGCATACATACTAGTATATATAAACCTATTGTTATTCTTACATATCATATTTTATATATAGGAATTGAGAGTTGTTAAGAAACTATATTTTGAATCTCATTGAATATGTAAAATGATATTTTCAGTTCATTTTATTTTTATAAATTGTAATTCTATATGTTGTTGATATTGGACATTTAAGCATATTATTGTTATACTAGTAATAAAGATGTAAGAAACTGTTTTGTCTATATCATTTTTTATTAGTTCAACAGAGTTACCTAGTTCCAATCATCAATCATTAGACATCATCATGTGGTTAAAATGTGGAAAAATTATTCCTTTACCAAATGATTGCTTCTTGCCAAAAAAAGAATAAAATGAATAAACTTGTAAAAAGCTGACAGAGTGGTTACACTAGTTGTGTTGCAGAATCCCACTGCATTTTTCAATATGACCTCCGCTTTGACTCTTCCCTGCAAAAAAGAATAGGGGTTAGAGTAAGGGGAAAATGGATACGGAGATAAATTTGTCATTTGCTCTGGTGACTTTAATGGCTCATAAGCCTCTTGTGTCTAAGCAGCCGCTGAAATCAACGGTCTTTTTCTTTTTGTGACGATTTTTTTACCTCGCCGAGACGGTTATAGTTAGTTACATTATGAAGGTACCAATTTGAAATTTCGGTGGACGATGTAGCCCATGGGCCTTAAATGCATCCGAAAGTACAAAGAAGTTAAGAAGTTAAGTGATACTCAGTTTTAAGCGCAGCTAGATCAAAAAAGTGTGCTTCACAAAGACGGTTGGGAGCCAAATAATGATGAGAATTAATGTATATATTATACATGTACTCACTTGAAATGGTTGAATGACTACATGTAAGTGATAGATGTAAAAAATACCAGTAACAGTTACAACGATAAAAATCCCCAACCTCAGTATCTATTTAAGGAATAAGGAATCATTTTTTGTAGTATTATGAGATGATCAAATACGGTCGGGGAGATCAAATTCAATAAAGACAGAAGATTTATGAGAGATTTTATCACGCATCATCAGATTGTATTTACAGTGTATATAGTTTTCAGCTTTTGTACGATTAAATATTAAATAATCATTGATGAACTGTATTGGACTTTACATTACAAAAACGATTCGTACATGTACATGTAGTACTAGTGTAATCAAAGACCAACACATCGGAAAATGTAAATATTTATAATTTATACATAAATTTCTTGAATAAAAACAAAATCCATCTTGTTCCACAGTTGGCTTACCCTCAACAGCATCCATTTGTTTTGGGGGTTTTTTAATGTAAATTTCAGAGACTTTGTCATGCATTTGTATTCTGGTAGATGTATTTTACATGATTGTGTATAATTTTTTGCTGCATGTGTCTCGGTTTTTTGGGGTTTTTTTATCCAATTTTTTTTTATTGCATTCGATCAAAAAAGGAGGCAAAGCTCTGGAAACTGTTTTGAAAAGAACACATATACAGGTATAGAGTAGGGTGTAAATTAAATATAATTGGGGGTCAATAAGATGATATGCAAAACTCATATCATCTTATTGACCTTCTCTAAAACTAAAACTGATTCATTCAATTAAATCCTTATTTTTTACATAATTTTAAACGTATTCAATGGCGTTGTACAAATAGAAGCAAGAAAGAAAGAATATAAGGGTTGATCCAAAAGTAATGTCACACTATGCGCCGCGTTTCACACTGGTGCTGTATTGTATAAAATGATACATCAAAATTTTCCTTATCAAAATTCTAATTTGAAGTAAAATTTTGAAAAAAAAATCGTTGAACACTTAACAAGAAACTGATGTTTATAGCATGATATACCGGTTTGCATTTATGTAAAATAACATAATTTTAAAATCTGAAAAAGACCCAAACAGCACAATATTTTGAAATAGATATATCATAGACTTTTTCTAACTGTTTTAAAAAATTAGGGAACTTTACCGTCCATTTTGGATATCTACTCTCTAGACCAAGGAATAAAAAGATAGGAAATGCGAATAGTGATATGAGGTATTTTTTGCTTCCGTGGATAGAAATCACCAGAAAATGTGCTGGAATTGATACATCAACCTAAAATTGAGAGCGAGTGAATAGGGTACCCTTAACGTGGTTCCAATATCTAATGAAAGCTTATGTTATGTTAATAAATAAACTAAATAGACAGAAAATATTTCTCTGAAGGAGAGTTAAAACTAGGTTCTTACGCCATGAGCTATATCATAAAAGCTACGCCCATGACTTCTTAAAAAGACCTCGACAAACTGATTGCACATTAAATAATATCAAATATACTACCCCATCAATTACAAAAAGACTAAATAGTTACTTTACGAAAAAAAAGTAAAATAGAGCACCGTGGCCAATTTTTTATAGAGTACTAAAATTACGATTTCTACCAGAACACCAAAGATCTAGAAATGACGTAGCTAGCGTGCGGCGACTATCCTTGCTTCACGCTCTACAAAATATTTTATCTTCAGAAATATATATTTATCCTAATGCATTAATATTTTCAGATCTGAATTGAAATAGATAGATATCTAAATGCACAATTTTTTGTCCTTTTAAGCGGATTTTTCACAATTTTTTCGCATTTCGGTCAACCGTCGTATTTACGTAATTATATTCAAATATGTACACGAAGGTTAGAATTAAGATAACGCGTAAAATTCTCTAAAGATGAATTTTTAATTTGCTTATAAAATTGTCAGTTGATATTGACTGCTTAATATGAGTAGGTAGTTCATTCCATATATTTGGTCCAATTGTACTAAAGCTTCTGGCATTAAAAGTCGTTTTTGTTTGTTTTTTTTTTTTAATAGAAGGACCAGTGCAATAGCTTTCAGAATTTAGGGAAGAACGTAATTTATGATTTGTTGTTTGTTTCGACAAAGTTCTCTTGTAATCGAAACTCCGGTGCTTGACCCACAGAACAGTTGTAAATGACGTGAGAAATAACTAAGGACAAGACTAAAATTTCCGTTGCTTCTTTCGTTAAATACTATCGAATACATTTGATCCTTTGATAGTTTAGCATAGCTGTACGACATATTTGTTGATATTCTTTGAAATTTATGTTTTCATGCACCCTAGTATCGTATGCATTTCAGTTTTGATATCATTTTCGTAAGTGTTTATTGCCCTCGTTGTACATTTTTCTAAGTGCATTTTACTTCCAAGAAGAATGAATTCTGTTTTTGGTGAATTCTTTAAAGCTTGGCGTTCATCCAGTTGTCGATAATTACTGCACAGACCTCAAAATCGCGAATAGCATTGGTTTCACCGTATTTCGACGATGGATTGAATGGTTTATTTGCGGTAAGGTCATCGTAAACCGATATGGACGTAGGGGTAACGTCGACTAAGGTGCCAGCATACGTTAAATATAGTCATGGTCCTAAGGAGCTACCCTGAGGAACGCTGCATTGCAGCTGATGAACAAAAGATGAAACGGCATTTACACACACTCTCGGAGTCGCAAGTATGATTCGAACGCCGCGCTAAGATCGATTGCAATGACAACTTTCTCCCTCATACACACTACTCCATAACTGACAAAACTTCATTGAAATTGATCGGCAGTAAATTCTAAAAAGGCCCAAAGTACAAAAATGCAGTTTGGTTGTACAGAGCGAAAATTAGTTAAACTGGTTCCAAGAGCAACCAACACTTCGGAATGTAGCGGTAGAGATGGAGTTATGACTTATGCTTTTTGTTAATCTTTTGCACTCATATCATCGAAAGTTATCAGTCTGTTGCATTACCGATATCAATCAAATTTAATCAACAATTAACTATTAGATTAAAATCTAAAGGCAATCATTTAATAATAAGTTCGATAATTTTATTGGGCCTCTAAAAAAAACCTGATATTTTTTCATGCAAACCTAAAAGAGAAGGCCTTTTAGCTAGCCTGATCTTATGATAGCGTACATGTGCATTTGATACGGTATCTTGAAAGGTGGTATCCGAGATATCCGAGATATTGGGTCCTGGTATTTGTTTAACCTCTGTGTATACACTGTTCCACACAAAGTATCAATCATATTTTCACTGTAATGAGATCATGTGTTCAATAAACTGGATATTTAATAGCTTATAAAAAAAAATTCCAAGTTATATGTATGTACCGTTTCCATCCCTTTTTGGCAATTTCTAAGAAAATAAACTTACATGTCACTGAAATAGATGAAAGGGTAAATAATTTCTTCTGTACAAGTAATCTCTGTTTACCTGGAGAAATTTACAGAAACGAAAAGAGATTTCTTACGGATATTTATTTATTAATTTTGTAGCCGCATTCTTCAAACTGACAAGAGGGAGGGAGTGATTCATAGAAGAATACTTTATATTTTCATGCATAAACTATTGAATAAATATTGTTTGAACCACAAAATTTATATTTTTAACGTATCTACGAATATTTTTCGAATAATTATGTACATGCTAACACTAGCTTATTTTACAGTTAACGCCAGGATGATAAATATTATACATATACGACGCGTAGTACGCTTTGGGTTTACTTTATTATCTCTCCTTTGCCAGGCTTTTTCTGGGGGGGGGGGGGGGGGGTAAGGGAAGGGGCAGAATTTTTTCTAATGTAAAAAAAATAAATCTCAATGGACCAATACTTTACTATACTACTTTACACAACTGTTTGCTTTTAAAATGTCAATACAATATCAAATAATTCATAGTACACATTTATTGATTTTTTTTAATCGTAAAACTTTTTTACTTTCGTTTTGGGAACATACGGGTACTTGATATGTCACATGGTCGGTATGTAAGTCAACCAAACACAGATTACGGGTGCGCATTACAGGTGTATGATGTATCAAAATGTCGATAGGCGACCCTAAACATTGAAAACAAAGTCAGTTTTGGGGGGATAAGAGACAAATTGTGACTTCATTTGTGCTGTGCTGAAACTTCCATACCTATAGGATCTTAAGCAGTTGATAAAATATAAGGTGGGTGTCTTTTTATAACTTCTCTGTAAGTTAAAAAAGTTTGCTAGACATTATGTCGGCCATTGAAGATAATGCATACCTCCCCGGCCTTTTAAATTCAGAAGGCATGAAAATAATTATGCCCGCGTAGACAAGCACTGTATGAAATTTGCAAACATACCTGTATAGATATATATGTATGAACACCAAGTTAGAAACACATGGCAATTTATATTTGTTGATGTAAAAAAAAAAAAAAAAAGAATTTACATTAAAAAAATATGCAGTCTAAATTTAGATTAATTAAAATGATAAAACAATATACAAAAATTTATCATTATATATTACTTTTACGCATCCATACTCTCTCTCTCTTTCTTTCTCCCTCTTCCTTTTTTTCTCTCTCTCTTTCTCTTGACAACAGCTGGAAAATATTTCCCTGTTTATTATCAGATTTTGTATCGATTTAATTCAGACAAAGTAATAAAAAGTCGGTTACTGAGGTTTTGACCTACTTGTATTATTTACATTTAAATCTACTCTAAAAGACTTGTAAACTGGATTATTTTTGTTTACGTCAGAGGTTGAGGAGAAAAAAAAACCATGATTTTATATTTTACTTTTAAGGAGTCTGGATGTTGAACAAATTGCCCATCAGATCTACCTTAAAATTCTAAGTACGTTTTTTTGCCGTAAACTTTATTAATTGGGGGGATCCAAATATTTTAGGTTTCAAATTTTAATTTTTTTTTCTTAATATGCAGATTTTCGTCCATAGGATATTAATTTATTCTAAAATGTCAACGACCCTCCAGCCCCCATAAAAATGTGTTTAAAATTTTGTATGTGTTTACATGTAGGTAAAAAGTCTTTATACTTATACCTACATGTATCGTCTGGTCATTATCTACATACATGTGTATGTTGTTTACTCATCGTAGAATTATTCATGGTAATAATGCACGAGTTCAATACGTGTTTTTACATACATGTATAGCTATTGCATACTCTGTGTTAGATAAACTTATCAATACATCGCTCTTGGCTTTGATTGAACTACCGAAAGACTCGGACGGAAACCTAAATCGTGTGATAAAAGGGAAGAGAAAGGTAGAAAGAGAAAGGTAGAGATTTACTTTAATCACTCGAATGTTTACTTCAATACATCTAATAGATTAATACCAGCTGTTATAAAGAATTGACATGCTTATACATATGTCAACGAAAGTATCTGCAATTTTTTTTTTTTTTTTTTTTGGGGGGGGGGGGGGGGGGTCCGTCGCTTTCACTAAAAGTGTTGGAATGGGTTGGTTTTTTTGTTGTTGTTCATCCTTTCAGCCAGGACGATATTCCCAATGAATAATTAATACTGTTATAGATAATGAACAAGTTTAGGTGTACACTTTTCATCTAGATAGTCAAAGCCAATAACCTTTTTACAAAATTGAGATTGCCATTTCCATGTGAACGATTTGTCCGATCCTATAAACGTTTAAATAATAGATACATGTACTTTGAGTACACTTTAAGTACACTTGTCCTTTAGTACACTTGTTCAACGTGTGTTATTGTCATAATGATGTTTTTTTATTCATCAAATTTTACTGTTTTCTTTTTTTAACATATTTTACCCAAATATTGTGCAGTATAAAGGAAAATAATATTCATGTCGCAGCCACGTACATTATTTCCCTTGCTATTCCATGTTCAAAGAGTTCTCTAGTAAAAAGAAAACCTTTTACGATATTAAATGAAAAAAAAGAAAAACTATGATTCATTGCATAGATTTTGATAAACAAACCCTTGAAAATACAATTAAAGGAGTCAAACAAATTAAATATTCATGGACTTTTCAACAATATAGATATTCATGGAATGTTCAACAATTAAAATATTCATGGTCTTTTCAAAGACATAATGCCGTTGGAACCTTTTAACTTTTTGAATAATCAGAATGATAATTTGCACTTAAATACATTAATGACTTTGACAAAACACACTTTGAAAATTGATGTTGGATTGAAAACAAGCACATTTCCGATATATTAAAAAAAACTGCCGAGGAATACCGTTTGTTCAATTTATTAATATTAAGCGAATATTTGTTTGATTTCTGAGTACACAATTAATATCACATATTCACAGAGTTACAAACAAAAATACGCGTAGCGTACACCCCACAGATAATTTTGATCTGTTTGAACATATTTCATTGTTAAGAAAATATATACAACAGGATAGGGCACAATTACTGTAAACTTCAAACGGAGGATAAGTAAACTCGATTTCAATATACTCTTTGCACGTAGCGGTTTGAAATTCTACAGAGTATGTCTTGGGTTTTTTTTTTCAATATCTGCTTGAAAAAAGCTCGGATAAAAACTGAAATCCTTGATTTCAATTAGACACACTGTGTAACATTTTTAGGTTGCCAGAAACAGATATAACTTCTCATTATTCATTTACTCATTCGCAAGTTAAACTTAGGTGTCCTCCCTAAAAATCAAGCGATAATCAAATATGTACGTCTCTGTTTTGCGCATCGATTTACAATGTACCAATTGACAATTCTTTAAAAATTTAGACAAATTAACTAGGGTAAGAGTTGATAACCTTGAATCAGTTTAAAAGGCAGTCAAGCATAAGAAAAAAATGCCCCTAAAAAAATTCCGCAGCAGGAGTCAAATCACATGCTTAGGCACTTAAAGCGAGTGCCAATCCTATAATGGCGGATCTGCCGTCTGTTGTCTGACGTGCTCTCGTATATATTCTTTATGACCACCATTTGTGTTTATACATTTAGTTCCATATTGGTCAACTTCTTCCAAGTCTTCAGTTTGCCTCCAGGCCGGCAAGAAGCTGGAATGGTTTATTAGAAAAAAGAGCAACAGAGTCTGTTGTCATGTTGTAAATTTTGAATTTTTCATGTTGTAAATTTTGTATTTACACCCACTCAGTAAATTCAAAATTTACAACATGACACTGTATTCAAAAGTTAGGCATGTGTTATTACAGCACATTTCTGTTTAGTTCCAAAGAAGGACGGAGGCCTTCATCCAATCTTGAATTTAAGAGAAACCTTAATGTTCTGACTTCACTTACATTTTTTCATTCCAAGATGGTCGTAGGTTACAAAATCCTGATATTATATTGTAAGGAAAAGTTAAAGAAAAATACATTTAGCATTTAGTGGAATTCACTTGCTATGATGTCGCTTATATTCTTCCATATCAGTTTGTGTTGTAAACTGTTTAAATATGTATAGGGGTGAGAACAATTTTCCCCCTAAAAGCCTTTGTAGTTTAATAAAGGTTGTATTGAACACCTGTCGATATCAATGTGGATAAAAGTATATTCTAATCAAAATACTTTCACCGGTTTAGAGTTTTTAAATTTTGCAATGTTTGAAGAAAAAGTATATTTCAAAAATGTTTGGAATGGTAAAAATTATTAAAGTCCCAGTAGGATTCGATCTCATGACCTAAAGAATCGTAGTTAACGTACTAATATCCATATCTATATAATGACAAACTGACAAGCCGATGCAGATCCATATCGCTATATTGGAAAACGTTTTTTTTTTAAACTCAGCATGGTTTGAATACATGTTTAAACGTAGACTGACTATTTCTTATGGGGATTACTCTGCTGCTTTTCCGATTTGGAAATAACACATAATGTGTACATCAGTAAGGCCCATTGTGCAATGCTAAATTTAGACGAAATTCCAGGTAAAAAGTTATGGTTTCTTCGAATAAATGGCTCGACGACGAACCCTACCTCATATCTATTTATATACACATACAGTCATTGAAATCGCCGAGCGGAACTTTTCCGGAGTTTCCCCCTCTAAGCTTATTCAAATTGGACTTTAATCTTCAGACAACAACTGAGGCTTAAAGTTCTTTATTGAAAATACACGACCATGTACATGTGCTCAATATTCTTGTCTTGTAATTTACTGCAGTCATCGATTTGTGCAATATTTCCATTCACACAGAAAATTCATTTCATAGATCTGTTTATCCCCGTGTTTTTCTTTGTACTAATAGTTCAACCGATTTAAAAGTGTTAACAGTGATGATTGGGCATTTTATTGAGTACTTAAGTTAACACGTTGATGATCATGCTCAGAAACCTAATACATATGTATTTACAAACCAAATTTTAAACATAAATATTAACCCTTGTACAGATATATCTTTAAATTATCCAAGCGCCTTGAATACATTCATATTGTGCATGCTCTCAGACAAGCTTTTTCTCTTCTTCAAAAGTCGAGAAAGAAAATGGGAGAATATAAAGTGGATAACATCCTCATAGTTGACTGAAAAAGAGAATAAAAAGTAAATATACGTATCAATACACATCTAATATTTTACAAGCAAATAAGGACTTGTGTCTTCATACCACCTTCTAATAGTGTAACAAATAAGGACTTGTGTCTTCATACCACCTTCTAATAGTGTAATTTTGTTTAGAATCGTGTTATTGATTTTTTACGGTGGCCTTCGCTCCATATTTTTTCAATTTGAATGTTTGATCAAGGAACCAATTTTAAAAAACATTGGCCTGGGGTGATGACCCTAAATAAATTAGAATTATTAATTTTGTTACACAAAACTTACACGTTCCAGGAAAATTAAAAACTGAATTCCTTGGACAAAAATATACGTACCGTTTCAATGCTCGAGATCCCAAATGTTGTGACATTGATAACTATATGAATGGTATGAGCACTAGAAATAATGTACAGGCTCAAAGGAAAGAAGCTGAACGTGTCTGTCGATTCCCCAAATATAACGTTAATTTTCCTTCGTTTTTGACAAAGTTATCTGACAATTGTAAAAGTCATCAGTTTTAGGAACAATTTTGAAATTTAATTTTTTTTTTTTTTACACTGAACCCAATATATTCTTAAAATGAAAACAGCAACAAAAAATCGAATGAATGAATCCTTTCAGGGCAATGGACAGCCGGAAGGGATTGTATCCTGTATCAGTAAAAACTATGGCGTGATTAAGTAAATCAATAGAAGCTCATCAGTAAGGGCTTCCCAAGGAATCTCTTGTTTACGTTTCCGTGTATCCTGGTTTGTTTACAATCACAGTAAAAAAGCTTTTAACAACCTCTTTGTACGGAAAATCCTTTTTATGCATTCTGTGTGCTTTGTCAGTATAGGAACGTTTTCAAGAACATTCTATAAAAGAAAAAGATAATTATTTTAAATTCCAATAGATGGATGAAAATGGAAACTATTCTTTAAACGAATGTTTTTAGAACCATTTCAGCTAGGAGAAACGCGATATGTGTTTATAGTTAAAATGAAATCTTTTTTGGCGATCTCTTTACGAATAAGATATCATTTTTAAAGTCTCTTTAACCGAAAGCTGAAAAGAAGAAGAAGAAAACAAGTATATTTATGTAAATTCTAGCTCGTTCTGCATCGCCATAGAGGAATGTAAATGTTTATGTGCACAGCCCTTTGTAAGGTAACAACGGATTGCATGCAGATCCTAGTGACCGAGAATATGGGTCTTGTTACCTGCAACACATGGTCGCCATTTGTAGGGACTGTGATCATAAAAAGGGATAATTTAGTTGAATAAACGCTTATTAAGATGGTGATTTGGATTATCTTGTAGGGATGGCTCAAAACCGTTATGTTCCTAAACTTCCAATCCATTGTATCCCATACAAAGCTCGTTATGAACTTGCTGAGGTGTTTGATTCTCCTTCTGTGGATGGGCAGCGGACACTGGAAGGTCTCGCTGATGCCATTCTTGTACGCAGCGGCTACAGAGTACCATTCGACCACAACACAATAGCGGTATGTATATTGGGACATTTAAATGTTGTCTATGATTCAGTTTTGAAAAATTCCGCCTCGAACTTATGAATGATTATTAAACTGTAAATATTGCAGGCAATCAGGTCTCGTTGTAATTCTGGAGAGAGTCCAACAGTTAGGTTTATCTATGATCTGTCCAAATCTAAACTGGCCGACCTTAAACTTCTACAGGATGCTATATTCTCCCTTGATACACGTGCTGAGGATATTTTACCAAAGTACATGACAGGTATGTTTAAAAAAAAGATTGTTATTTGGGAAATTTCATGTAGGACTTAATCGTTGAAAAAAACGGTGCTTTTACAAATACATGTACTTCATAAAAATTACATATTCTTTTAGAAATCATTAAGAGATATGAAGCTGAAAACGGCCGAAACATATGCACCTATGATGACAAAAGTTCGCAACATGCATGTAATTGCAACGACTGCTCCGTCTCTTACAAAAGGCCAGAACGGTTAAATCGGGTTCCTTCGGGGGTCACCAGACACCCTAAAAAACAATACCATAAACATCGCTGTGACCAATCAGGATGTGTCCACAATCACGAAACTACACCAGGAGGCCGACAACAACCACCGTACCGTAACAACATAAGTCAGGATGGTTTCTTACCCAATAATGTGGAGGTTGCTATGAGTCGTTCCTTGAATATCTCTGATCACAGTGACATTCAGAATAAGTTAGTATCGCCGCATGCAGACGACTATATGTCAGAGAACCATAGCATGCATTTGTTTGGTAATGGTCTTGGCCTGTCTCCTCCTGACGATTTCAACCCCTGTCCTCCAAGTGACTGCGGAGAGGACGACGAAGATGATGAAACCTGGACCAAAACCACATCCATGGAAGCCAGCCAGAGTGAAGGGCTACTCAGACCAAGACGAGGTGTGCATCCAAGGCGAATCAGATCGGAGCCGATAAACGAAGGTTCAAATGCTGAAAATACCGACAACACACGGAGACATTCGCATCCCATCTACCAACGACAAAATGAAAATGGCCCGAGAAAGAGGGACTGTGAGAGTGACGGGGATATTCCTAATATTCCGGACGCATGCACATGCTACAGGAGTCCAGTTATAAACATAGGTAAAATATAAACCTCTCTCTCTCTCTCTCTCTCTCTCTCTCTCTCTCTCTCACTGTGTCTTATGTACGATAATTAAGCTATTGTGCATTTTTCTTTACAGGACCCAGGACGGTGTTTGTCTCACTAGCTGATGATTCTAAATATCATATCAAGGAGGTGCTCACCATGTGTAACAAGCTCAAAGAATACGGCTTCGAGGTCAAATGTGATATGATGGAATCCTTGTTTTTAGAACAGAATATTAACGTGAACGAATGGCTGGACCAGTGCTTCACAAGAGCAGCTTTTGTGATTTTCTGCATATCCCCCAAATATTACCAAAATATCGGGGCAGACAATCCTCTGGAAGCTCATCCAAACGATAATAGATTTCACACGAGATACATTTTCGACCGTGCTCGAACCGAATTTATCCAAAATAATAGCATCAACAGACGATTTTTACCAGTATTATTTCGAAACTCAAATGCAAGAAACAGCCATATTCCCGAATTCCTGAGGTCCACTTTGAAGTATGTATTCCCAGACACGTTTGGTCATCTTACAGAGTTTATTGGAAAGTCCATCACCAATTAATCAACGAACTCTGTTATTGTTTGAACAAAACAAGTGGTGCTCTGTTTCGAATTAAAGCTAGATTTGAAACAGATTGTTAAAACATATACCCAATATGTTACCAGATATATAAACTCGCTAGATAAAGATACAGTTATAAATGTATTATATACTATATATTTTGCAGGCACTTTCCATTATTGTTGCAAGATGAATAAGATATTTGTTATCGGTTTATAATTCTTATGTACATATGTTATGAGTATGTTATTCACAATAAATAATCTATAGGATAAATGGGTGTTGTCATTTGGGATAAACTCTAAATACTTTTAAGTCGATAGCAATGAGAAAAGCACATAAAGATTCTTTTAAAAGTTTTTCTACGGACATTTTTTAATAAGTCGTTTAAGGAATTGGAGAGAGATATTAACACAGTAACAGGCGAATGCATTGTCAAACTGGTTTAGAGTTTCTCATTTTCGGGTATTCAGTTTACATGTCCCCGATAGGCGTTCACGCAATCTTCTTTGCCTTGATATCCTGAGACAGGGTACACTTTAGACCAGCATGACATTTGCTTTATCTTATAAAGACTCATCCGAGAATGAATACTACACACCTGAAATACTTCTTATAACCGAGTAACAGGAGCACGTGAAGATCGACTGATTTGATATACAGGTGCATGCGACCGTTTTGCATCTACCTTGCATATACAGGTGCGGCAAAAGTGGTTAGCTGTACAAAATGATCGACTCGAGAAAAATTCAGTATTGTATTTTGAGAAATATATGGCCCTTTTTGTGCAATCTGTGGAGAGTTTATGACTTATAATATTTGTCATGGATTCAAAAAGGATATCGATTCGGTAAATGCAGAATAAAACGCCAATTTTCAAGAGCAATAATATATTTAAAGGGACATGATCACGATTTTGGTCAAAAATTATTTTTCCGATTTTAATGTTTACAATGCTTCAGAAAGTCATGTTAAATAGGCAACCAAAACTTGAATGTCATTCGTTGAGTTATAAGCAAGTTACAGAGCTTACAATTCTTTGCTATGTAAACAAAGCTTTTGTTTACATTTTGAATGTTGAAGTGAAAATTCCAATTTTAAACATTAAAGGAATGTGTTAAACGTTAGGAACTGTTTATTTATGCTTAAAACGAATAAGAAAATACACAAATCAGCTTGAAAAGGATTTTTACTGGTATATTAAACCTATGTAAACAAAAACAGGGCACGGGCCTTGTTTACATGACAAAAATTTGTGAGCCCTGAGTCTTGCTTATGACTGACTCTCAAATTTTATATGATCAAAAATGCTTTCCTAAAGCATTGTAAATAATGAAAACAGAAAAATAGAATTTGACCGATATCGTGACCATGCCCCTTTAAGACTGGGTTCTTTGATTTTTTATATATATATATATTTTTTTTAATAAAATTTTATCTTCACACCCCCTCCCCCTCGAAAGACCCAGGATATTGAATTAATATTATTTTTAAAAAACTTTGACAATTTTTGTAAATTTTAAATTATTGAATCATATACATACAGCATTTAGACAAGAATTCAGAATTCTAAATCGTTTTCCTTTTCAAGGCTATTTCTTACGGAAGCATATTGCTAATCCATAGCTTTATAGAAACTGGCCGGATTGGTCGAAACCTTCAGCGACCAAAGAAAAATCGCGGAGTGTAAACCATTTGGCTGTTTCTTTTCCTAACGTACTAATGTACATTAAAGCTATACACGCTATAATTTGCGTCAATTTTGAATAAAGGGGAAAATGTATGTGTTTGATTACTAATAAAAGTTACCTTTATTCTGTTAATTATAATGCTCAATTCGATCAAGTAACAAATATATCAAATATTAAACAATAAAAAATATTTATTTTCCTGCCAGGAAAGTAATGCCTCCTCGTGAATATCAATCTATCACGTGATATCGACAGCTAAATTTAGCCTATCATACCAAAACTGGTGAAGGGTCAACATCTTCATAATTGTGATAGTTTCACAAAGGAAAGGATATTTTCAGTAAAGCATAAATTTGTCAGATATACGAGTACAAACAAAAGAAAAAAATACAAGCCTGTGAGTAGATATGAATACTTCCTTTAAAAAAATGACGTAGACCTGTGTTTCCCCCTATGTGCTATTTATAGATCCTATAAGTGTTAATGCAGAAGTAAGGGTATCGTAAATGGCAAGCGTATTTTACTCATTATACATGTATGTATTTCAAATTAACAACTGTTAAGCATATTAAAAATCAAGTTGGATATTTAATTAGGCAAACAATAACGACCACCTAGTTCTCCGCGGACATGCGCAATGAGGTCGGTTTGCTCTTCTTTCATCAATATTCATGAAAAGGTATATTTTCCTGGCAGGAAAATAAACAATTAAAAATCTATATCTTTGTAACGAGATGGAATTCACCCTTGTAATTTACAGATTAAGGATAACTTTTATAAGTAGACAAACACATGCGTTTTCACTGTCATTCAAAATTGACGCAAATTATAGCGTGTATAGCTTTAACAGTTAATAAGTTAATTTATTATACTTTCATGTTACTGAAATCTGATTGGGTTAGACGCAGTTGGTAATCCATTCTATTACCCTCAGCGTTAGCAACAAACTTGGCAACGGGTAACACAACAAATTGTTACATGCGCGTAAATTATGCGCGTACGGTTCGCCGTAGAATTAACTTCATTTCTATATAGAAGCAGTAAAATTTTCTTTAAAATTAAGACATTCAGTATAATAAAATAAATAGTGCCTGTTTGAGGGGGGGGGGGGGGGGGGTAACTGTTGAAATTGACACCCTTCGCGTCGGTTGACAATGGTTTTCTCGGGGTGTCAATTTCAACAGTTACCCTCCCAAACAGGCACTATTTATTTTATTATACTGAATAGTCAATTTATTAAAAGAAAGATGTAAATGCATACAATAAAATGCTTTCTTTGATGATTCATGTGGGTTATGAAGGTTGCGATCATTGCAGAAAAAATTTACATATTTACATAACATGCTAACGCTGGTTATCAAATATATGATCCCAGTTTATGTGCACAGTACAGTGTCACGCCATGCAGTCTCCCTTTTTTGGCAGCGTTGCTTTCGCTATCTGAGTGTCCTTCCATTGTTCTGTTAGATAAAGAGTATACACCAGGGTGTACGTGAGATATAGACATGCCACAATGGCGACCAGAATAGACTGTTCAATAACTGGGACACTGTCAGTGCTTGTTATTGAAAAGGTGACATGCATGCAAATTATATACAACATATATTTTTTTTTCAAAACAACGATGTATTTTTAAAGGTACGTGTACTTGAAATGAAATAATGAGACAAAACTTAAAATCAGTATTTACTAAATGAAAAATGATTCAAGTCAAATAAGCTGCTCTGATGAGTTCTGTTTTTAACGTTTTTAATTTTTTTGTTATCAGCAATCAAAATCAAATTACAGTCACGTGAAAATTATTAAAGGGACTTGGACACGATTTGACTTAAAATTTTCAAATTTTATTTTTCCATTTTTAATGTTTATACTGATAAATATAGAAGTTTATAATGCTATGTCAAAATTTGAAAGTCAAAGATCAAGTTATGAGCAAGGTACAGAGTTCATATTTTTTTGTTTTGTAAACAAAGCTCGAATATTGTCATTTTTTACATATGTGTTGTATTGTTGTAAGTTTCAATCAAATCTATCTTTCTTTTGTTGATAATAATATTCATGAAGATATTGAAATAGTTAAAATTTGTTTTTACATATCCTTTTGTCTAAGAAATGGTAATTTTCTACATTACATTTTTGAAAACAACTATAAGACTCGAGCTTTGTTTACATAACAATCAATTCTTACGTCTGTATCTCGCTTGTAACTTGACTTTAACATTCAATATTTTGATTAATCATTTAAAATGCACCAGTAAACCATTTTAAACATAAAAATTGAAAATAAAATTTTTGATCTCAAATCGTGTCCAAGTCCCTTTCACACAGTTTGGGTGTCAGTGGTACTCTAATATCGCGTTATTAAATTACATCATGTATATGTGTCGCGTAAGCAATTTCGATCGCATTGGGGCGAGAAATACATGTAATTCATTACAAGCAAGTGGAAAATTGTATAATAAAGAAAATATATTCTAATGCTTTAAACGAATTCAAAGTCAACCAAAGTATCGGTTTTGTCTAAACATTTCTTTACGTTAAGGGCACCCCTTTATTTTAATGATACAACTTTTTTCTTATGGTTCAACAATCACAAATCGTTTAGAAAATTGCTAGTATAAAAGAAATAACTTTAGTTATAGGAGCATTTGCCTAACAAGATTCAAACTTCATCAAATAAAATCTTATTGCTTCATGCAAAAACAGCATGTTGCTATAAATGTATATGCATATCATTGACTAAAGATTTAACAAGACAAGGAGCAAAGTTTCATAACAAAATGCTCAGAAACCTTTAGAAAAAATTAAGTTCTATCTATTAAGTACACAAATCATGTGTTATACAGATAGAAAAAGCACTCATTTACAAATGATATCAAATTGAAATCCAAAAATACAAGTGGCTTTTAGTGACATTTCACCCAACGATCTTTTCCCCATCCAACGTTTCCCCTTTGTAAACTAACTTCATTAGGTATCCTTAATCGGAACCCCCCCCCCCACCCATAGTTAATATGAGTCATAGACAGCTGTTTATTTCTCTTAATTGCACTCTAATCGGTTAACATTAATTCTATTACATTATTACTGCTTACACAGAAGAAATTTCATCATTCCGAACCCCTGTATTATAATCATTGATAATGTATACATGAATATGCATTAATGGACATATTTATTATCACCTTTAAAAATTCATGCACCATGCTTTATTATTTAGTTTAAAACCCATTCACCTAACAAGTGGTAGTATTGTTGAAAACCGGTTTTAGTGGAGAGCAAATAGAAATAAGAAAATTAAAAACGATTTCCGTTGGAGAGAACTTTTGGGCAAATGCTTATAAAATTAATACATGACGCCGGGAATTTCTTCATATTCTAAATATTAACCTTCCCTCATGTCGTTTACTCTCTGCCAGTTGCTAAAACATTATATAATAATCAGATATATATATATATATATATATATATATATATATATATATATATATAATTCGCATGTAAATGTCAATTTAAAGTTTAAAAACCCATCATTTTCATTGTTTTACTTCATTTCAATACATAATGACAGTGATACAGAGTGTGATGTTTATTAAGAAATCTAACATTTATATACAACACGTAAGTTTAAATTTGAATCTAAAAATAGACGACATGCCCTACCTGTAGTTGGATGACGAAACGTGCGGTAGCAGACAAATTTTTGGGAAAACATGGAATCTTGGTACCCAGGTTAGAACACGTGATATTAGTTAATTATCATTTTTGAATGCATTCATTCAAAGATTAAAAAAACTGTAAAAATAAAAGTAACATTGAAAATATGTCTTGTTTTTGTCTATCGGGTGTATGTGGACTTTGAACCTTTCGGCAACTACTGGTATTCTCCAATTGAAAACGAAACCAACACAATTTTTGCATGTTCTTTATGAAAGTCGTGAATATCTATGTCCAAAATATTCTATTTAATCAAATTAACATCAACATAAATCATAAACTTTGAACTGAGTACATGTATTATACACAAATAAAAATATTTTATGCGACACATTGCAGCGGTGCATTCCCATGAAAGCACCAAACGTGAAATAGAAAACAGATGTCCTTGCCCAGAGTGCTACCAGTACCATTCCTCTTCAAGCTCCGTTCATTCGAGCAATACAACGAAAAGCAATGATCTTTTCGGCGATACATCCCCTATTTCGCCTTCTGATGCATTTCTATCACCAAGTCCCCAGAGTCCACGTTCTGGACACGGTGTGCACCCCTCGATAACAAGACAATCTACGAATCCACTCTTTGGACAAAATGGAAACCGTTCTTCTAATGTGAATGTCAAGGGTGGATGGTCATCTGTGAAACCCTTTTCTGAACCTTCCAATATAGGGCGTGAGTGTAACTCTTCGAATCAACTTACTGAACAAAATAGGATCCGTTCTTTAAGCCAATATAATGCGAACGGTTTCCCTGGAAGGTGTGAATGCACATGTGGCATACCTGGCTCACCTGAAGAGTACACAGACCACAGTAGTTCAGCACAGTCCGTGTCACTTACCTGTCTCTGTCCATCTTCCATCATAAGTGAGAACACACGTAAGTTGATTTATCGGTTTATAAATTCATCATTTTTTTCTGTCAATCTGTCGTATGTACAAGTTTAATGCATAGTAACTAATTTATACTTTCTATTTTTTTTTAAAGCAAATACAGAAAAGCCGATCGTTTATCTGACGTTTTCGGGGAAAAGCAAAAGACATTTTCGTGAAATTAAACAGTTGTGTGATGAACTTAGAGATTGTCTAAATTTTTCGGCGAAGTGTGACAATTATGATGTCATCAGACAATCTGGAGAACTCAACATTCTTCAGTGGAGAGACACGAACTTTTCAAAGGCTCTGTGGATACTATTTTGTATATCACCCGAATACAGTAACACTTTACGTTGTGTGAGAAAAAACAATTGTCTCTCTGATATTAGTGAAAACGAAAAGGGGATACTTTACATACACAGTATTTCAACGGCTGAGTTTTTGGACAATGGAAGTCGTAACTTTCGGATGATTCCTGTAGTTTTTACCAAGAGCAATGCAAGTGTACAAGATATTCCATGTTTTCTGAGATCTTCTCCATTCTATAAATATCCGATGGAAAAAGAAAACTTATTCGAACGATTAATACAATATAAGTAGTTTGAAACGAAGGAATGCACAGAAAAAAAAATCTTAGTTCTAAACTATTAAAGAGATTTGTAATATATAGCAAGTGCAACAGTAACATGTAAACAGATTTAAACTTGATTAAACCCCTGTTTCCTGTATCAAGGTCTACAGAGCTTCAAAATGTGGCTTGTAAAAACCGATATGTGAATGCAGTTTAACTGCGACTTCCAGAAACTAGATTCGGAAGATATGCACAACTGAAAAATGTATTAGACATTTTTATCTCAAGAACTATACAAGAAATTTTAGCTGTAAATTTCAGTATTCATTTTGCTGCAAAAAATGTGGTATTATGTATTTATGATATTAATTTAACATAACCTTGAAAATTGACATGATTGAGCCAAATTTTATATACCTAAATGACAGATTTGTGCACTAAAGCAATTTTGATAACTACATACACATACAAGTACTTTTAAATGATAACTTTAATGTCTTAGTTATGGCACCCTGAAGCAGGAATGTAGTAATAGAGGTCCAGAAAGGGATACAAAGTGGTATCCAAGAAATAATTGTCTATAAACATTCATATAATATAAAGGTAAGTCTGTTTTAGAATTGAAATATATAACAATTTTTTTTAAAAAAAAAGACTGGGGAGGAAAAACCAGGGGATATTGGTTCAGTCTGCTGAATTGACTTTCAATATAATACATGTACCAACTCTCGAAAAGCCGGGTTTTGATTAAGTTTTCTGTATATAAAAGTACACAAATATACAAAACAAGTAAATGTTTGTTATTACATGCAAGATATGTCTTTACAACTAAAGGATGAACGCAAAGTGATCGTTGGTAAATGAAGAGATATCAAAGCGCAAAGTTTCCAACCTTCTGTCCCCGATTGTTCAGCTTCTCTACATCACGAATCATTAGAGTGTTTTCTGAATACATGTAATCACAAGTAGCAATTCTTGATTGGCATTTACAACTCTTATATTACAGGATGGTGACAAAAATTGATTCATTTGATTTCGCGGTAAAAGGTAGTATTTGAAACCTTAATGTCATATCTTTGGACTTGTTAATAATTTTTCTTTTTAAAATATTTTTAACAAGTACATAATTTGTTATCTCTGGGTCATCTCTCATTCTTTTAAAAACTCTATCCACATATGCTATCTCGAAATAGTAAGTAAGTAAATATTTTATTAAAGTGACATATGTGTATGTCAAAAGCCATAGTGCAAGACAATGTTGTATATCATTAAATTAGACCGGGCCCCTTTCACCTTTATGTCAATTTGAAATCATTGAATATACAAAGTAGATACAGTATTTATAAGCGCATTAATGTACTTTGGTTTGTACAGATAATTTTATTTTGTCTTACTGAGTAAATTAAATTGAGATATTTGGCAGTCTTTGATTTTTTTTTCTCCATTATATTCAAGTTGACAGTCTCATCTAAATTTACACAATGAAAGAAAGAGTTTCTATTGGTTTCGTAAAATTTTGAAGTTTTAAAAAAATGTTTTTCATTCACAATCGATCAGTCTTTACACAAAACACAATAACGTTCTTGTACAGGTTCACTGTGAAAATGACCAGTTTTGACCATGAGAGGAAGGATTCCACGTCCGAATTGTGCCATCAAAGACCGCCATGTTCGGTTATGTTCATTTTTACTTACATGTAGGATTTGAACGTCACATATGTCCTGAGCTTAGGTAGAGACTTCGTTTTCAATTTCCATACATCTTCATAATATTTAAATAATTTAGATTTAAATTCCTTTATGTCACAGATAGAAATCAAAATAGGAATACATATCTAATTTATATAAAGATTTTTTTTTTTACTTGTGAGCGAGTACCATGTGCTGTTGTTACGATAGCTCCACAAGAAGACTTTTTTGGTAAGACGGTCATCATCCATTCGTATTACTCTGTTCCATCTTCTTAAGATATATGTACATATTCAGCGCCTCTGTGTTAGTGCTAACTATGCAACTTCACTATTTAATGGAACTGACGGCGCGTAGATCTGTGTTAAACCAAGAAATATCGGATAACATAGTTTTGAACCATTATGGTATGTTTTAATCCCCAGACTCTGGAACAAAAATCTAAACTAGGTACTACACAAGAATGAAATAGCTTTTCAAGGCATTTTATCCGACATAAATATTTCATCTTGACGCCTTCATGGTAAATAAGTGGGATTTTGCATCAACTGCGTCGTGTAGCTATATTCTGACCAATATTATGACAAAACCTTTGCAGTTTGTCCATCAGTTCCCCTTTCCAAAGAAACCAAATAACGATTACAATTCGAAAAATGTGCTCAAATGATCGGCAAAGTAACACTCTTTCTCTCTCAAAATCCCTGCTGAATCTACATCTAAAATCTTAAACACCCACGTTCTTTTTATAAAAACACTTATAATGTACAAGGTTTGATTTAGAAACGGATTCAATTTGATTAACTCTATACGGTACTAGAGTATAAAAAACAAGGACATAAAATTCAACAAATGTACAAAGCATGTAAACATGTGACCCTAATGTTTGCAACATGTAAACGGTTACCCAAAGCTCAATCTGATAAATGGAGCAAACCATGTGACGTATTTTTTTAAATACCCGTTTACGATAAGAGGTATATACCGGTTTACCATGCAGTTACTGTTATGAAAATGTCTGGGGCGTACAGCCATTTTAAAGAGGCTTTGTTTATGTTTTGATTATTAGCATATTTATATTCTTGTAAATATGGATATGAGGAGTAAAAGATTTGATTTCTTTCCTCCTTCATTTAAAAAATGCAAGTGCAAAGACTGCTATGGATATGAGAAGTATGTAAAAGAGGGGTCCCAAGTGAACCATAGTGTTTTACAAACAAAAAGTGGATGTAAAAACGATTTGTTTCACCAGACTCTGGTTTTGGGAGAGACAGCATTAGTGTCTAGTGACTATGAATCAAATTCTTCGCTAGCTGATATGTCGGAGTTTACTTATTCGTTAGAGACAATTAATCCAGCACAACGTTGGTCCAGTACTGGAAATATTCCAACCATTGGTGAAGGAAATGGAGCATTTGGCAAATCAAAGAGTGCCAGTGGATTTCCTGCAAACTACTCAGAATGTAAGTTCAAGTTTACTAAACCACTAATGACGTCATTCATTAAAATTCTATACGCATGTTAAGCATGATAATAGGCATAAAATAATTTGGATGGCGTTTCGTTTTCAGGTTCTTGCCATGGCAGAAAGACCCGTCCCATTGTTTATGTAACATTTGCAAGTGGCAGCAAAAGACACGAGGACGAGGTTGCGTCCCTTTGTGACATGTGTGACCAGGCCGGCTTTGCCGTAAAGTGTGACAATTACAGAGCTTTGCAAGAAAAAGGTGAACTAAACGTTCACCAATGGAGAGACGAAAACTTCCAACGTGCTGACTGTGTCTTGTTTTGCATCTCTCCTGGATATATTGACATTGTTAATTCAATAGAAGACGATTTGGCCTCGGCAGGAGAGAACGACCATGAAAAGGGAGCAATTTACATCTATAATCTCGCGCGCAGTGAATTGGTGGAGTGTTGTTCCATTGACAAGAGATTTCTGTTCGTATTGTTTACAAATTCAGGGAAAGAACTGAACGTCCCCCAGTGTTTTTCGCCGTATACAAAATTTAAATTCCCTGGTCAGTCCGAAACATTGGTGAAGGCAATGCAAAACCGCTACCCAGGCAGCAGATGACTGGCTTGTGATTTCAGTTGATGAAATACTTGACACAATTATATGCTTTCTACCTTGCAATATTAGGATTGAATAGTCAAATCAATTTGTAAAATAAAACAGATTTGCATTTTCAATTGCTAAGTTACTATAAATTTTGTATGTTGTGCACGTTTCATAGGCTTTATTGCAGTAACGTGTCTTACCGTATTCACGAACTTTCTACTGGTCACCCAGGGTGGATTGTAAAGGTATATGTATTTTACATGGGAACACCTGGATGATTTTCATAATATTACTGTTTTACGAGAACATTTGTCATTAATAAAACTAAAAATAATAATCTGAATTGGTAAAATATCGTTGTCTCTAAGCTTTAAATATCCATAAAACCTGAATCGTGATTCACAAGTTCATGGCAGCCAAATAGAGGTCAAATTCTTATTTCACAATATGTACTTGGAATTCCCAAATTCTAATTTTAAATCCTTGTCACATTTTCTTAGGGGAGAACCTTCAGGAGATTTGCGTCAGAAATTGAGCATTAACACATTCAAACGGTTACAGATGAGTGGGTGCTTCGTTCGGCTTGGATATCTGGATCGCTTCAAGGCCTCGGGATCAAGAAACTTTACAAACTTTAGTCTAATTTTCAATCATTCATAAAATTAAAATACATAAAATTACGATTAAAATTTGTAACTATTCACGTATTAAATATAGAGTAAAATTTTAAATATTTCCTCTGTTTTCAATCACGGCAATAAGTTTTTACTTAAATCAAAAGACTGCTTCATGATCAGCATATCTATGTTACCTGACCACTAACTCTACCCAAGTCTCAGCATGATATGGTTGAAGAGAAATAAAAATATTTCTTTAAGATTCCTATGGATTACAAGAAACGAGCAAGTTATTGCGATCTCACAGTGCATTTGAAAATTTGAAAAATTCCCGAGAAAGCCTATAAATTAATACCATGTACTGGTATATATATAAAATTACATATTACACGATACGTTTTCGTCAACATTTCATTTAGGATTAAAATAAAACAAAACAATGAATCTGAAGATTTGTATTAACAATATAATGGTGAATACACGTACAGAAATAAACTCAAAATGAATTTTAAAAATCCCCCAAAGTAGAGCAGAGGGATCGCAATCACAAGTGAACAACACATTAAACAAAAGTCTTTTGTTACAAATTATTACACAAGAAAACTCAATTTTATTCCATAGTCAGACATAAATCGGATGGGATTCCATTTAGTGAATTGTGTATCACATTTCATAGTATTTAATAAATTAACTTGTTTTTTAAATCCGTAGTGCCTATCTGATCTGAGATCTAACAACACGTTTATACCTAAAATTTAGGTACACGTTAATATATGTATATATGAAAAACTTAAAAATTTGCGACAAACACGATTCGTAAATTGTTTAAAAAATTTGACATGCATAATATCACAGACAGAGAGGAGAAAAAATGCGCTAACGTTCAATGAAATATGGAGAGTTTCAAAAAATAGTTGTTATTTTTCCCAATAAAGCAAACCCTACAAGAAAAATAAAATTCTAGGTAACGGCATCCTGTGATTCTACATCTTGGCCAGATATCCAGTCTTCTTCCTCTGAAAGGTCCTCCTCTTCATCCTCGTGAGTGCCTAGCGCCTTCCTACAAATCTCTACCCCCGTGTCCACAATCATATAGGGCAAAGACTCTTCTTCATCGTCATCAGTGGCTCCTACATCTTCTAGTGAGGGTTCGGAATCCGCCGTGGACAGATTTGTCTCCCTTAACGGATCTCTTATGTTCACAGTTTGGGGACTACATATTCGTTCCTCAGAACTAGCATTGACTGACTGATTTTCTTCCTTTGGCGATCTCTCTTTCCTGAATATCATTTTTAGAGAATTACTGCTGTTTGTGGGTGAAAATGAACAAGACATGAACACTTTCTCTGAATTATCATCGTGTTGCAGAGTTTGGTTTGAAGCATTACTTAACGTCGATGTCGCACTAGTACTGTAGCTTCTTGTAAACACGGGTTTTGAAATGAATGAATCTGTATTTTCTTCATAACTCAATGTTCTTGGTTTTTGTTGCTTGGCTGTATGGGACAAGGAGCTTTCTTCTGGACGATTATTGTGATTCTGCATGCGTTCCGCTTTGTACTCCTCCAAAATGCGGCTCCAGACTTGATCACACTCTGGAGTACTTTCTGAAACCTTTGGAATAGATTGGTGAACACTTGGTTTTTGTGCATTTTCTGATTTGAACACATTGGAATGTGAAAAGACTGGGTCCACATCTGACTTTTCTGAAGACATTTGTGAAGGAATTGAGACACTGAGTTCCTTCAATGGACGAGATAATTTAGAGGGTGTTTGATTGCATGCCGTTTCATTGTCCTGGTTAAGAGGTTGAGAAATGGAGAGAGTAGATTGGTTTTCTGGGTAGCAGGTAGTACCACTACTGGTTTGACAATTTTCAGATACATAACCAACTGGAATGGCGTAAAGAGGCAAGTCTTCATTGCTTTGAAGATGTTTGGTTTGTAACACATCATCCCTAATGTTAACTGAGGGTCCAAAAGGTGTTTCTTGTTCAATATTTTGTAATGGCTTTAGATCTGCAACGGGATTTACATTATGGGCATTTGATGATGCAAGTCTATGAGACTTTGGATGCTCGCAACGAGGAGTTTCCTTTGAACAAAAACTGAAATGAATATCAACAACTTCACTGGTATTCAGCTTCGGTCCTGGGACCATGTGTATATCCCTGGTAGGGTGAAGGATTTGAGCATCATGCCTTGGTTCTGGTGCTTTGGGACTAATGGTATTGTAATCTTCCAGGAATTCATAAACTTCCTTTGGTATAGAAATGTCCCCAGGATCACTCTTGGCCCTTTCATATGTTGATTGTGCCTTCTTTTCAGATGATTTATCTTCAACTGGGTAGGCAAGACCTTGAGGATTATCATCTTCAAACACACAATTGTTCTCCAGTTCTGAAGCAGCTTTCTTCAAGTCCTCATTTATACTCTTTGGAACATTAATAACATCAATACCCATTGTGTATTCATTAGACTCGGCTGTATTGTTCATAACAATAATCTGCATTCCATTTTCATCATCTACTGCATCTTTATTCACAGTTTCCTTATACTTTTTTGGAGTTTCACTCAGAGAAGTTTCAAGGGGTTTTGTTTTTGTAGATGGAAATATTCCTAATGTCTTTGCAAGGATCTGAAGCAGTTCCCGTCCATTTTCTGGACTAACAGAATCCAGCTCTGGTTGTTTTCTAACTACAGTGTCATCTGTGTAATTTAAAATTTCTTCATCAGTAGGAATAATGAATGTTGGTTTCCTGTATTCTAAATTTTTGGGATCAACTGGCTTTGGGTATACCACCACTTCTTCTACTGGTTTTGTTAGCACATTTTTTTCACTTTGGGTTTGATCTACATTTTTGGTGTATTTTTCATCTTTGCACTGAAAAATATTGCACGACTTTGAATCTTCAGAAACATTTTCAAGGCTTTCAAATAAATTTTTTCTACCACATGGTTTACTATCGGGGATATTTTTGTGTTTGTTTTCTAACCTTTTAAGACATTTTAAAATAAAAGACGATCTAGGATACATGATTTTGTCAGTCACAGAAGGTATATCTGTTTGCAATCCAAGTGTAACACTGTAAGAGGGTTTGGTGTCATCGTCTTCCTTCAACTTTGTTTTGGTGAATTCCGATTCATCTGAAAATGTATCACTTGACACATCAATTGCATCCATGAAGTGCCTCTCGCATAGAGTTTTATTTGGTGATTTGAGAGGCGAAGCTTTATCTGCACCAGTCAAGAGCTCTGATGGTATTTTTTGTTCTTCTATAGAATTTTGTTCGGAGGCTTTGTTAGCTGAAAGATTTTCATGATGAAAACTGTTTTCTTTATTGGGTTCATTATTTTCAAGTTTTTCTTTGTTACACGATTCAGAGTTTGGTAGTTTATAATTCTCTGTTAACTCATTATCTAACGTTGGACACATCATGTCTGTTGATGCTTCAAATCTTTCTTCCAATGAACAACCAGCATCCAGCTTTTCAACTGTCATTAAAACTGGTGGCTCAATATCATGGTGAATTTCATCCCTCAATATATATATATCCTCTTGTATTCGTCCAGATGCATCAACTACTTTTTCTAAAACTGGAGGCCCATCTTCAAACGGTTCTTCCCTTTCCAAAACTTTTTCCATGCTATTAGATCCATTTTGCTTCAAAACTCGTTTGATTAGAGATTTTGGTGTTCTATAATGTGATGGCAGGTGGTTTGTACCCACAAGACCTAAATGAAAGAAATGTTGCTCCTGCTCATTCAATGAGTCATATTGCACTAAAACATCTAGATTGGCATTCCTATAATCTGTACTCCTTGTAATGCAGAAGTTGTAATCATACAGTGATTTCCTTCTGGTCTTGAACTTTCCTTTCTTTTCCTTATTCAAATCTAAACTCCTATCTGCAAATCGTCTATTAATGAGCGTTATCATTTTAGGCTTTGCTGGCACCGGTTTCTGTTTCTTCTTTTTCTTAACAATTGGTAAAGGCACTGATTTTTCAAGTCTCTTTGGCCTTAGCACTTTTTGAGTTAAATTTCTGGTCAGCCTAACTTTACAAGGGACTTTATTATGTTTTCGTAATTGTTCTTTTGTTTTAAATTCCTTGTCACAAACTCTACATTTAGGTATCTTGACATTTTTATGTTTCTTTTTCACGACCTTGACTTGATCAGGACTGTCTACTTTCTCTTTGTGGATACCTCCTTGGGCCTTGTCACCGAGTTCAATTATACGAGAATTTTTCTGATTTTTTTCAATGCCTTCAGTGTTTTTATCATCATTATTTGTTTGTTGATTGCAGGATACTTCTATATCAGCACTTGTCAAATTATCTGATTCAGAGTTTGTGTTCACCAATGGCTCATTTGTTGTAGATTGCAAAGAGTTCTTTTTTTCTTTAAAAGGACTTTGCTCAGTATCAATTTCATCACTGCATTTTGTTTTTTCTGACCTGTTGAACTGTTTATCTTTTACACATTCATCAGCAGTTGTATTTAAATTGTCATGTTCACATGCGATTGCTCCACCACTCTGTTCAGTTTGAGAAAGAACAGAAACACTAGAACTATTTAACTCTGGGACTTCCTCATGGAATCCACATTTCTCCTTTGTGTCAATGTTACAAATAATCTTTGAATCCTGACTGTCTTGTTTCTCTATTGAGCCTTGTTGAGTCAAATCCTCTCCTATTACCTACTCATAGAGAAAATAAAACTTTACCACAACATATATTTCAGAACAAGGCAAGTTGATAATGATTACCTCAAAAATTTGAAATTTAAATTAAGATGCTTCTTTTTATGGTACATGTACTTTTTATGGCAAATGTAGAGAAATTAAAATCCTTGTAATACCACATAGCCAAGATAAAAAAGAAGCCAATTTCAGTTTTAAATGCACACCTATGCTAATTGTCATACAATGGCAACAAGGTATGTATGCCCGCTTAGGTGTATTTTCAAAATGCAAATGATCAGGAATTTAGACTGTTTATCCGTGCTAACAGATACCTGAGATATAAAGTCAAACTCGTCCCCCGGATTTCCAGACTTCTGTAATGTGTCAGTAGAAGCGTTCGGAGACAGCACCAGGGTAACAGTAATGCCGTCACTTCCCACTAATTTTACCTCACTCGGTAAAACACTGGGGTGTGCAGAAATACTGTACAAATCCTGGGTACCCGTAGTTGGAGTCTGCAAAAAATAATCAAGCATTGAATCATTATTTTTTTAAAGATATAGTCTCATAACAGCAGCGGTGTGGGCATACACATTGAGTACGGTAATGTGCATTAAATTTACTTATATTTACATGTTTTTTTACTTCTTGTCTTGTCTGCAAATGTGATTTACACCTTAAAAATCTTACTTATCCCAAGGGATAAGTTTACATAAATGGAAGAGGCACTGTATTAGCTACAAGCATGAACATTAATTTTCGCTTGTGACGTTGCATTTTACAGCGTTCAACATTTGTGACGTCATAATAAAACTTAAACATTTGACATTTCAGCACCCTGTGTGTTTTTCAGTGTTATAACCTCGGTAGCTTTCCACACATTTTACATCCAAAAAATATGCAGAATTTAAATATAAGATTTAAGATTTTATCTTTAAAATGCAACACAAAATGTCTCTGACAGCCAATCTAATGTAAATTGAACACATGCATTACATTTACACTGTATAGCTTATACTTCTATAAGAAAAAACCCCATTTTGATTCAAACGATCAATGATAAGAAAAGCAACTTTTAAAGCATAAAATGCTGCTTATAAAAATATTGATAAAATGTTTGATAAAAGTATTATAGCAAAGAATTCAAGATTTGGAAATCTTAAAGGGATTTGTAAGTCCCAACCACTCAAACTTTAAGTATTTTACCCTTGATATCTTAAATACTCGGACATCTCGAAGTTTCTAACCATTTCCAACTACTTCAAGATAACGAGGTTTGACTGTATAATTTTATTTTCAAAAAATGGGCCAAGATCAATTTTAAATAAATTTATTTAATTGGGAAAGTTTTTCAACATTTTTGTTGAAATGATGTTGAATTTTGTTGTTGTTTTGCTTAACTGCAATAGCATTCATTAGGCAATTCTATTTATGTTTCAGATATCATTAAAACTATAGGCTGATGAAATACATGTAATATCATTTAGCAAAAATAAGTGCCAAATTTTAACCTTGATTGAAGTATAATGATCATGAAACTGTATGTTATTCATATCAGTCCTCAATTTCATTATTGTCTATGTTTTATGGTCAAAAGATAGAAGATTAGAAGACCAGTTGTACACAAAATATAGTCATTAAAAACACGCTATAAATAAATGTAAACTTAACCTAATGGAGATAACTTTACTTTCTATCGGTATTAACAAATAAAATGACAATACCTGTGATTCTATGCTTTCAACAAGTCCAACAGATGAAAATATAAACTTTTCATCAGACAATGCCCCTTGTATATTACTACTGCCCTCTTTCAGCAGAACCTCTTGATTGCCGTTTGCTTGTTTCATGTCAAGTATTTGCTGTTCACTGTATGAACTTACGGCACTTTTGGCATGTACATCTAAAATGAATATAAGGAAATGCATCTAATAAACTTTGATTTCAAATTCGAAAGTTATTCTATATCTTTATACAAAGCTTGATCTCCTTCTAATTTTCCAAAGAAGTTTAATAAAGTACATGCATAAAAAACAAGAGGCCCATGGGCCACATCGCTCACCTGAGGAACAATAGGTATGATAAAATCAGCTTAATGGAGTCATAATACAAACTATCTGGACAATGTACAATAATACATGTAGATCCTGTATAAATAAAATCCATTTTCCCCTGAATATTCTTATGTTTATAATCATTAGTCCCTTTTCTAACAGGATGATTTTATAGTCATATCATATGTTGAGTATTACAGTTCTCAAAAAGATCCTTAACAATAGTTTATATATGGGATATAAACGTACATCAACCTCTGAACCTTCTCGTGAGGCCAAAGAATTGTCCTGGGGCCAAAGTCTTAACAATTATAAAGAATCATCTGGCTGATTAGTTTCTGAGAAGATTTTTAAAGATTTACCCTATATATTCCTTTGTTAAACTTTGACCCCCATTGTGGCCCCACCCTACCCCTGGGGATCATGATTTTCACAAATTTGAATCTACACTACCTGAAGATGCTTTCACACAAGTTTCAGCTTTCCTGACTGATTAGGCCAAAAAAAAAATTATTCCTGTTTCCTGTCGCCCGACCGACCCTATCTTTTACCCTCCGACCCTAAAAGTTTTTTTGTGATCATGGTGGTGATCGGTAACTTCGCCAGAATTTCCTCAGAAAGAGAAGTGAAGATGACCAAGTCTTCTGAGTTCATAATCGTGTAAATTAACCTCACTGGCGAAAGAATGATAGAAAATTAATCTACAGACATTTTTACTGCATAAATATACCTTGTGGTGAATAACTTTCGACTATCTTACCTACAGGGGTTAAAAATACGGGTGATGCAACAACATACTGTATATATTGGAAATTACAAAAACAATGTTTATTACTTTAAATCCTGATATAACAGTTAGGCAATAACCTGTTATTAATTAATAACTGCAATAGATGTTAAAATTATCATAAAACTGCTCTTATATTATCTTTGGAATTAAACAGATCCTCTACATAACGTACGGTAGTAAGTGGGTCAAAGGGTTGGACTAATACCCCAAATACACGGAAGTACAGAGAGTGATTTAATTAATCATGTTAATATTGACATTAAGCTAATACAATACAAAAATATTTATCCAGAAAAGGATAAATACATTCATACACGTAGATTAAATTTTGCAAATAATATTAGTTTTTATTTTTAATTAAAAAATTAATCTATTTTTTTTCTTTGCCTGTTGTTTTCTATACGGTACATGCATCAACAATACAAAGACCTTTGGACATTCTAAATCATCTATTTACATACTGAACACTGGGAATATACATCTCTCTCATTATTACACACATGCTCCAAGTTTTTAAAAATAAAATATTTTTTAAAAATACAATTTTTTTCCTACCTACCTACCCTAATTTTTTTGGTCAAGTGACAGGAAACAGGAATATTTTTTTTTTTGGCCTTAGTTTCTGAGAAGAAGATTTTTAAAGATTAACTCTGTTTATTCCTATGTAAAACATCGACCTCCCATTGTGGCCCAAACCTACCCCCAAGGTTATAATTTTCACAAATTTGAATTTACACTACCTGAGGATGCTTCTACACAAGTTTCAGCTTTCCTGGCTAATTAGTTTCTAAGAAGAAGATTTTTAAAGATTTACTCTATATAATCATATGTTAAAATTCGACCCCCATTGTGGCCCCACCCTACCCCCAGGGGTTATTATTTTCACAACTTTGAATCTACTATACCTGAGGATGCTTCTTCACAAGTTTCAGCTTTGCCGGCTGATTAGTTTCTGAGAAGAAGATTTTCAAAGATTTACTCTATATTCCTTTGTTAAACTTCGATCCCCCATTGTGGCCCCACCCTACCCCCGGGGTCATGATTTTCACAACTTTGAATCTACACTACCTGAGGATGTTTCCATACAAGTGTCAGCTTTCATGGCCGATTAGTTTCTGAGAAGAAGATTTTTAAAGATTTACTGTATATATTCCTATGTTAAACTTCAATCTCCCATTGTGGCCCCACCCTACCCCCGGGGGTCATGATTTTCACAAATTTGAATCTACATTACCTGATGATGCTTTCACACAAGTTTTAGCTTTTCTGGCTGATTAGTTTCTGAGAAGAAGATTTTTAAAGATTTACTCTATATATTCATTTGTTAAACTTCGACCCCCCATTGTGGCCCCACCCTCAGGTGAGCTAAAAAGGTTAAGTTTACAATACGTTAGTTTCTGGAAGAACAGACTTTGAAAATTTTCTTAATAAATATTGACAAATTTTTTTACTATTTTAATCTTTAGTTTTTAAGATATGTGTACAAACATAGAATTGTGAGCAAATCTTTGTATCTTGCTTATAATTCGAAGCTTAACACTCAAATATGGTTAGTAAATAGAAACTGTAAACAATTAAACACAAGAAACATGCACTACATGTATAACAAATAAAGAACACAATTTATTTTTTCGAAATGAATCATATATATATACATGTATATACCTATACATTTCCATCAGCGATATCAAACTCTATATAAACTGAATAAACTCGAGAAAATGCCGAGCATCTCAACAAAACCTATTGCATTAATCTGCCATTACGCAAAAGATAATGCCGAATTACCGATAGAATGAATTGTATTTCAGTAGGCACCTACCCCTACATCAGATTTTGCTTAATTTGCGCAGGTAAACAGTTAACTGTTTGATTTAACGAAGTCTCTGTTTGATTTAATACGTAAAAATCACGAAATACAGACGATAGTTTCAAGGTAACAAAGCATAAATAATGAAAACGAAACGAAAATTAGAACAAGCTAGCACCAACGTCATCTGTGAAAACTGTCAACGCATCGAAATATTTAGCCTCAATTTATTTCACAAAATCACCGATATATTTTGCATGTTTCAAAATTTCCCTTCATACGCGAACTGTTGCACAACAAGCAAATTCATCATAGTCAGATCGACCCTTTTTCGTATAATGTCATGGCTGCTTCAAACAAAGAACCTCGTTTTAGAAGTATGGAATACGAGTCTTGGTAAAATGGGTATGCAAACCCGGGCCGTGGCAAAATAAAAGCCGGGGGAGATCGGCAATCGTCAATTCCAAATACGCATTATTTTGCAGCAATATTTACAGCGAATACAAATATACTAGTCCATCAAATATCCTGAAATTTTAATGAGATTGGCAGATTAATAACTGCCAATATTTTGTTTTACCCAGGCCAAGTCTTGTCTACCCATTTTATCGTATGCCGAACCCGAAGCTATTAAACTGATTGAAACACGCCTTTCCTTTATTATTATTTTCGTAATAACTCAGATTTGAAACAGAATTACCACTTAATTTTTGCAATTTATATTTTCCTTCCCATAAGGATAATTTATGCTAAACTACGTTGAATTTGCCTCGGTAGTTCTTGAGAAGAAGATTTTTAAAAATGAACCCCCCTTTTTCTACAATTTCAAGGTTTTCTCCGCTTTGAATACAGATCGGACTTTTATTTCTGCAATTTATATTCGCCCTCCCATAAGGATGCTTTGTGCCAAATTTGGTTGAAATTGGATAAGCGGTTTTAGAGAAGAAGTTTAAAATGTAACAAGTTTACAGACGGACAGACGGACGACGGACAAAAGGTGATCAGAAAAGCTCACTTGAGCTTTCAGCTCAGGTGAGCTAAAAAGCCATGACCATACTGCCTTCTTAATCAACGAAATAACGTCTTCAAGAACATTCAAAAGATGAACAATTCAAGAAAATTGGTTTAAAGCAAATGAATTCCACACATTCCAAAGTGCACAGCTAATACTGACCATGCCCTGAGGTTACTGTGATTTCCTGAGGGGTGACTGGATCGTACTCCTCAGCAGTCAGCTTTATTGGAGGGGTATGAAGGCTGCGCTCCTCCTCTATTGCAGGGGTGGAGGACACCTGTTCTACCTGCACCACAGGCAGCTACAGATACGAAAAAACCCAACTGTCATTTCTTACTAGAATTAATATAGTTGTAATGCCTTATACTGCCTAAACAATTTTTTTCTGTATTGTATAACATATATTGCCTTAGTACATCACAAAACATTGAATGAGGCACATCTAAAATGTGTTAATCTGCTTGACATCACATTTAATTCCTACAAATATTAACCTTCAATGCACGTGGGTTTTAAAACATAAACTACCCCAAGATATGTTACATCATTTAACATATTTAGGTATTGATCAGGTTCATTTCTTCATTTCATAATTTTCAATTATGACACTGTGTAAGTTGTAATGTGTCAATATCCATGAATTCTGACATCTAGCACAATCACAAAATATAAGTACATGTATTGATATCTATAAATTATGACATGTGGAAAAAGTCATTACATGTGAGTATTCAAGAAGTACAGTGATCACGACTACTATTTTCAAATCACTTTTCAAATCTAATAAAACAAAGAATGAACATAAAATCATTACAGCAATCTGCCTTTCCTATGATATCTAAATGATATAAACAAAACATGAAAGTGGAAATTTTTTATGTGTTATATCCACATGTGTCTGTCATTATTTCCAAATCTACATGAGGCTTCAACTTTACAAAAACAATGTTCATATTTGTACATGTACTATTTATTGTTTACCAGTGTAGCCTACCAATTCCATCATTTACACAAAAATTAATTATCATAATGTGAATAATTAAAAGGGGTCAATTCGTCCCTGTCAAAGCAGAATAAACATCAGAAAAAAATATTTAAAAGTCTGACGGTAACACAATGTACAGTGATCATATGAACTATGGTGGATAACTCAAACTTGACTACAGCTATGCCTTTCATTGCAGAAAAGAAGAAAAATTCAACCAATAGATGAATAGAGTCCACCCTTTCTAGGGATAGACATTTACTGAACTCGATCCTCTTTGGACAAGCGAAAACCAAATAATTCAAAACTTTAAAACAGTAACATGAAAACTAGCTGACATGCATATTTTAGGTTAATCATTAGGCAAAAAAAAAATGTATGTGTTTGGTTCTAAGGTCAAAAATTTTAAAATACAATGAAGCACCCCACATGTATTTTATTTTTACTCCAAGATCTGCAAAGGGGAATAACTCAAATTTAATATTCTAATGTCAAAAGAATTAACATGGTAAGAAAACAAATTAACCAATATTGTATAATGGGATTGTACTTCAAACAATAGCAAAACAATCAATACTTTTCTGGTTACCATGCTGTAATTTGCATAATATTCAATGATTTAGAATACTGAAATGTAAACAATCTAATTTTCATAAGATTGCATAACTAAGGAACACTAAAAATAGAATACATTTCAATAAACAAAGTTATTTGTCTGCAATGTCTGTTGTTTTACATATATGGCATTTTCTTCCGAGACAAGATTTGTAATGCCATTTACTTTTGCTACTAAAAATAAAATTAAAACTAACATGGTTTTCAGGCATATATATGCACATATGTTTTATGGGGGCTGTATTGCTAATTCTTTTTCAACCTGTAACCATATTAGTTCTTCAAATAGCCACATGAAGTTTTTTTGGTCACAGTCCAAATTACTGCAGTAAGTGGGGTTTTTTTAAAAGTAATTTTAAGCACTATCATTGGATATTCATGACAAAAAACATCTATACTAGCTAGCTACAATTAAGAAAGCATTTTATAATCATACTAGTAACAACACAAAAGTTCTACTTACACCGTCTGATCCTTGGATTGAGGAATAATTAGGAAACCCTGGTTCCCCATATTCTTCTACACTACATAAGACCGGTTCACCCTGGTTGTACAACCAGTCTGGATTTCCTCCATCTGGTATCACCTCAGTTTCAACATCTAAAAATCAATCATAAACTTTAAATATTGTGACTACTATTTTATTCATACAAGCAAATAAAACCATAACATTAAAAACCTCATTTTCTATGACAAACTGATACATAATTTTATTGAATGAATACTAATGAAAATAATTCCTGTTAAATAAATCTTTGATACTTTTAACATAAAACTAATCTTAATTAAGGTAACAAAATTTCACTGTATAATGAAAAATGTGATAGTACATATAAAATAACAATTGAAATTTGCTCTTTTATTTCTGCACTTGGAAAACATTGACTCAGCGTGCTAAAGTGAACATGCACTTACTCTGAAGCTGCTCTGCTTGTTGCCGCTGCTGCTCCTGTTGCTGCTGGTGCAGTGCCTGAGCTGCTCTGAGCAACGATTCTATCTGATTGGTCGCCATGTCTTCACCTTTGGCCTCCTGTAACTGTTGAAGCTGCTGCTCAAAGTTTTCTAGTTCTGGATTAGGTGGCGCCAATGTCGGAGCCTTCGGCTCAGGTGGTGGCTTGCTACATGGATTTCTTACATGTTCCTTCATTTCCTCCAAAGACGTGAATACCGATTTACATATCACGCAATTGAGAGGGTTTTCTTTTTTCTGTCGCTTTTTGCCTAACCCTCCCCTTTCTGCAGTCTGTAATGAAAGTGAGCACTGATTTAAAAGAAGTTTACAAATCAATAAACTGTCATAAAACATTATGTTAACAGTATCATTTGATTTTTAAAATATGAACATCTATAAATAGATATATAGATAAATAGAATAGAATATAGATAAATGCTTTCATGATCCATATATAAATGTGTACCTCCACAGGCAGGTCCCTTTTGCCGTTTGATAGAGGGATACCTTCTCTACTCTTGGTAGGAGCATCTTTCTTGCAGCTTTTACTATGTCGCCATCTTTGAATAGGGTCGTAAAACTTGGCCATGCAATGTCGACATGTAAAAATCTGTTTGTCTGTATTGCTCAGATTGTGGCAAGGATGTTCTGACATGTTGCTCATCATGTGACTGAAAAAATGAATATCTTGAATAAATTGTTATTTACATGTGCTGCATTTTGTTTTCATTCATGATTATTTGAATGAGCAGTTAATCAGTTGCACTTTTTTAAAATACTTTATGATTAAAGGTTCTGACTGAACCTTGAAAAATGCTACAATCTATTATCACTATTGAATGAAAATCACTTGAAACCTGAGGTATTAATAAATATCGAGTATTTAAGTAAAATGTGATGCACGGATATCTTTGGACAAAGTATAGTGTAAATAATGCCTCCCACTGTTATTAGCATTCATTGTAATCATAATATATTTTGAGCATGTTGTAACTGTTTAGGTCGACTGTTATAGATGATCCATGATTGTCCAGATGCTCACATTTCCTTTTATGATGCAATCTATCGATTATTATACTAATAGCTATTTATCTAATTGACAGTACGAACAGATCAGAAAAGATAAGGAAAACCATACCCTATAAATGACATACATGTAGATTTAGCCATTCATGCAATGCAGTCTGCAGATTATTGATTTGCCCCCCCCCCCCCCTTTCCAAATAAAAAAAGAAAAGAATGAAAGTTGCTGCACGAAAAAGTTCATTTTATTAAATAATATTTATGCGTTTGGTGACATGGGGAGGTTAGAATAATATGAACAAACACTCATTGTCTAAAATGGTTCCAAAATATCGTACACTTCGATCAAAAACATGAACGAGGCTAAAATTTAGAGTTATCCCCCTTGATGACAAAAAATGCGTGAATTCCTTCTTACCTAATTAACAAACGTGTTAAGGGAACATAAACATACGTTCTGTCTACGACAATTATGGTTAACCTAAGGAAAATACTTACATTTATCAATTCTTTTGCATATTCAAGCGGGATTCCTTCTTTCGACATTCACCCATATTGAAATCTCGGAACCGCTCGCGACTATTCTGCAAGTCCGCGTAAATTTCTGCATTCGCAATCCTCGGTCGTTTTTATCTTATCAACAGGCGAGTTTTACATGGCGGATCCAAATCTCTTATATTTTATGTCCAATGAAGTTCTTGCAATAAACCATGTACTGGGTTCATGCTCGTAGTATTTTATGCATGTTTGGGGGAGGAGTGTCACTTATATTGTCAGAGAATTTTTTTTTACCAGCAAGTCCCCTCAATTTTTATTTGTAAAAAAAAAAATCAATATATAGCAGAGACATAAATATATAACTGTCTCTGATCTATAGCTAATTACACATCAACCGACAAACCCCACATCTTTTAATATTAAAACCAAACATATATACTTACAATGTACCAAAACACTTCCACATAACGTTAATCCTCTATACTAATGTGAAACAACTTCCAAGTCCTTAAACATCTTTTAAATCTGACCATTGCCTTTACCTTTCGAAATGTGAAACCAAATTTAGTACCTCCTGTCTGTGGAATTACTAGTACCCCTGTTTCTAAGTTTTCCATCGTAGTATTAATAATTACTTGTTGAGATTGTGCTGATGTCTTTGAGACTTGTTACATTGTACATCCACTGCTTGCAGATGGTCAAGGGTTATATATATACATGTACAGCTACTTATTTTTTTTTTCTCATCCCAGCTTTGCAGCAAATGTCACTGAATAAGTGTCTGTTAGACTGTTATAGTACATTATATACAACGAACTAACAGTCTATACAACGAATCATGATTAGGTTTAATCTGCAATTATTTTCAATTTCAGACTGGTGAGTTCCAAGTTTAGACCTCGGAATACAACAATCGGCACAGAATGGTTACCTTTACTTGAAACCCGTAAAACTCATTCAAAGTTAAAAGTTGATTGTTTCCATCACATGCTAAAAGTTTACATTGATACCAAAAGTTAGTACTAATCCATGTGACAAATTTTTTTTAGTACTTATGAAGTTATCCGTGAGAAAGCGTATCCACTGACTTTTTTCTTACGTTCTCAGTCATTTGATAATGCAAAATTCTACAACGACAGGATGGATTTTAACAGGCACGTAGCATCGTTTTTGAAACTGGGGGGAGGGGGGGGGGTGTCCAGACTAATCGAAAAAGGTAACTTTGCAAAACCCTGAAATTCCTAATCCGTAGGGGGGAGATACTTTAACTTCAATTTCACTGTTTATTATCTTATTTTTCAATTCAATCTTTTACACGGTCCCATAAAAGTGTTCTTCAAATATGACGAAGATTTGTGGGGAACTTGCACGAATTGAACAAATTGGGGCTGTTACAGGACATCATCCGGACAAGAAATTCTTCCATCAATAATGTCAGGAAATGTGACGTCACATGCTTCCATCAAATATTGACGTGTCAATTGGGATCAAGAATTCAAAAAGGAGACTGGGTTTGACCAGGTCTGTAAAAATCGAATCATAACGCCAAGCGGAAAAAAGAAACTTTGTAATAATAACTTAACACTCCTTTTTGTCATTTCAACATTTCTTGACAGCTATATTGGATGCTTTCGAGGGAAAAAATTAATTACGATACTTGGTCAATATCTGGTGAAATTTATATAATAGAATCCAAAGGTAGATGTACATGTTTCTATTTCATGTTTGTTCCTCATAGTTTATGTAATATATAGCTGATAAGGGAGTCCTACGAAGACAGCTATCATTTTGACAGACAGGGTTTAACAATGAGGGCAATAGGCTGCCTACTGCTGTTGCTGTCTGTGGTGACCGCCTCTACACACTTCTACCCCGAGCTCTCCATTGTTAAGGGGACAGCACTGAGACTAGGACTCGTTGGTAATAGGATTTTGTATTGTTCTACTGTCGTATCCGTGAAGTTTTTTCTAAGATTATCTTACAAAAACTTTTTTTTCACGGATAGAATAGAATATATCTCAGCTATTTAAAATAAAAATTTATACCACGTAAGCCTGGGATTCTTTGACCAATATGTATATGCCTACCCATAAAAGAAAAATAATTCGGACGCATATCATTAATTTAATTGATGTGCAGAATCGTTCATCTTAGTGTGTCATTGTGGTAATCCTATTTCATACACCCACTTTTAAACAGATGAAAGCGGAATAAACGGTGTCGTTTACTACGTTCTTTCAAATGGCCAAGAAAGAATATACCAAGTCGAAGAAAAAAACGGTATGTTACTTTTTTATCTATGTTATTTAATCGTTTTAATGTCTATATCATTACACCTCATGTAACATCCACAGAATTGTTAAATTCGAATGATGAAGTGGTGTTAAAATAAGTTCAAACTAGTTTATCAATTTGCATTCAAAAATAGACATTTGGTAAAAAAAAAAAAAAAAAAAAAAAATTTACCAATGCATGATGTACAATAATCAGAAAAACATTTACACATAACTACATGTTTACTTAATCAAACCATAAACGTGTATTCTGTATTGATATTTTAAATTGATGCACACGTGTTCTACCACACATCGAGAGACGTGGTTGAAGGTTATTTAATAGCATATATTGTTGTGCTAATCTGAGGTGCCCGCGTAAATATGAAATGGAGTGGTGAAGGCTCAAATCGATGAGATATACAAACCAATATATTCATTATTGATGATGATTAATGAAGTCATGAAGAAAGCAAATTAAATATCTCAACATTCAACATTTTCAATACGATAAAAATAATAGTAGTTGCTTATATAAAGTTACTTTTTGGTTAAAACGGATACTATCAGTTTAAGATAAACTATTTTTTTCCGCTCCACGTTTTAGCAACATCCACCCACGTGACCGTGATTCTGAACCCAAAATACAGAGACTGCCACTGTTCCATTTAAATAGTAACAGTTTTTCTTTTTCTTTTTTTGAACTGTGTTTTTTTTTCATACAGATGATGATATTTGGGAATTTGTCGACGTCGACGCCAATGCCCACACGGGTGATTTAGTAGAATACAAAACGTCTGTCTTGTACAACAACTACTGGATCAAATCCGAGTGGAACAAAGGTCAGCAGACAGGGCCATTTTTATATCCTCACGATTAAGACGGCAATACGTTTCTGGTTGTAGACATATGATATTTATATATCACCGAACAGGGCACGTTATCAACGGGACCATAACAAACGGTCGCAGTGCATGTTCTGATTTTTCAAGATAACGCTACAAGCAAACATGAAATTGCTGCAATTTGCATAATAGTATTAAATAATTTTTTTTTATTTTTATAGCCCTTTTTAAAGATGTTATACATCTTGAACACATCAAATCCGCTTTGTTAAAATTTTCACGTCTACTTTAAAAATGAATTTTTCTTTCAAAGTAATAAATTAACACATTATAACTTCTTTGACGTTTATATTTTTTATGTTTGTAGTCATTCTTGTTTCCAAAGACTTAATGATACCCAGGAAAAGTAAACGATCCTACACAGTATTCAGGGATGACTTCAACTCCTTCAACAAGGCCTCCTACACCATAGAAGTCAGCTCCTGGGGTGGAGGGGTAGGTTTCATTCATCACCTTGTTTTTTTGTCACTTGTGATTTGTAGAACAAACCATCATCACTGTGAAAGTGAAGATGTGCGGCCATCTCTATCCCTTTTCTAAACATGTACTAGTGTGCATGTATCTTCATCACATGTACATGTATATTTAAAACCTTCACCTCTTTACTAATGTTGAGCAACTTTCAAGTCGCCCAAACTATTTCATTTTCCATTCAATGTAAACTTAAATTCCAGTGGCGTAGCTACATTTAAGCAATGTAAGTACGTGCTTACAAATTTTTTTCGGAATCTAATTTTTCAAAAAAAAAAAAACATTGGGTTTTTTCATTGCAAATCTCACAACTTTTCGCGTTTGTGCCGATATTTTCCTGAAGCATCCCGAACTTTTTCTTAAACATATGTATATTAAACACATTATTTTGTAGATTTTGCAATATACTGCGTTTAACATTAATTTTAGAATGGTGAGTTCCAAGTTTATACACCAGAATACAACAATGTACACGCAGCGAATGGTTACCTTTACTTGAAACCGGTAAGACGTACTCCATATCAAAAGTTTTGACTGCGTTCATCTCATGCTGCTTCGTTTGACACGATAAGTGTACATGTAGCTGCAGATCTGTTGCTCTACGGGAAAACCATTGAGCGACAGTTCCCTTCATACACAAAAACTTGCATTTGACATTACAGTATGCGTGTGTATTTATCATACTGCAACTTTTCGTGGTTGGTTACGTTTGCTTGTTTTTAAAGAAATTCTGAGGCAGGTAAAGTGATAATATCATTAGTTATAATCATGTCTTAGAATTTTTTGTGCTATATGATCTCGATAGAATCTTAAAAAATAAGTCCAAAATTTGCGCGCGTTGTAATTGCAAGTTTATTGTTTTAAAAACTGTAGCCCTATGTCATGGCAATCCAAATTTTGTTGCAGTGTTGTGTATTTCGTATTTTTATCTCCATAGACACTCACTGTAGACCATCACGCATTTGATAATGGAAAACTTTACAACGGAAGGATGGACTGCAACAGTGAGTGTAAACAAAACATCAAACTATTTTTATTCATCATCAGAAACACTGTCTTATGATTTATTATGATAATGATAATGATAAATTGAATTTGTTTTGTTATAAACACGTATATTTCTATCAATGGTATTTCAAGGTTTATGGGGAACTTGCACAAATGGAGTAAACTGGGGATGTGACAGAACATCATTTGGACAAGAAATTCTTCCACCCATAATGTCAGGAAAAGTGACGTCACATGCCGCCATCAAATATGGACGTGTCAATGTGCGAGCAAGAATTCCAAAAGGAGACTGGATTTGGCCAGGTCTGTTAAAAAGTCAATTTATACCATTAACGGGAAAATAATTGCAATTATAGCTTGAATATATTCCTTATTGCCATTTCAACATTTCTTGACAGCTATTTGGCTGCTTCCAAGGGATAATCATTATGGTGGATGGCCAAAGTCAGGAGAAATCGATATGATGGAATCCAAAGGTGGTTTCTTTTATTATTATAAATCATGCTTAAAAATAATATAATCTAAGGAATTTTTGGCCCCCAAAAAAATCAATGCAAAGATAAGAATAATCCCATGAGCTCAAAAAGTCAAATTAAATCGTTTTTAACAATAACTATCGGGCTATTTCACGAGCTTTATCCTTATTTATTAATTCCTTCATAGGAAACATAAGGGCAATGGATGGTGGGTCTAACCACGGCGTGAGTTACGTTGCCTCCACATTGCACTGGGGACCGGATTATTCACATAACGCTTACTACCTCACACACAGCGGGAAGTAGGAAATTTTATACAACTTATAATTAGCTCTATTTCAAATACTTTAACACAAATGACACTCTTTTAGTCAAGTACATTTATTAACATTTTTAAAGTTTTCTGATTTCCATTGTATTTTATTATAGTAACCTATAAATATTAATAGCCGATGCTTGGAACCTTATTAATTTATTTATAGAACATACCCCACGTTAGTATTTATACATTAATCTCATCGATTTCCGAATATTTTTATTCCAGGCACTCAAATGGCGGAGACTGGCACGGATGGCATACTTACTCATTGGAGTGGACAGATAGGCACATTATGTAAGTACTTCATTTGTATCTTTAAGAGAGTGATTCATTTAAGCGCTTAAATAACAAGATATAGATATACATGAGGTAAAATTGAGAAGTGAAATTTTAACTTCTTGAGTTTTCTCTTTATTTATCTTTAAGATCCTGTGTTTTCAATGAGGTACAATATCTAGTACTATTTGTCACAGTGTCCAAATGAGTCGTGGATATCGATATTTGGTTCTTTACTATATGGCCTTGTCGAATTTTTTTGTCAAATTAATTTTTTATCATGAATTCTTGATACCTAACGTATGAATTACTTTAAAAGAAAGGATACATATTCGTTGGATTATAGTATTTAGAAGATATTATATTTTAACAGTTTTTTCTTATGCAGAAACGTTTTTTAAAATGAAAGGCAATTGTGATTTTACAAATAAAATTAAAATATAGTAATTATAATCGATTATGAATTTGAAAAACAAAGACTGTTAAAAAGTAGTTCAAATAGATTGTTTCTAGAATTTACAATGTAAATTCTATGTAAATTCTAGAACACATAGAAAAATGATAATTTAAACATCTTCCTTTTGACCACAAATACAATCAGGTGATTCAATAATGTTTTTTTTTCTGTACAGATCATAATTCAAAATACCCGGTACATTTACTGAATGAAAAATATTTCGGAGGTTGAGGAATACTTTCAGTAACATTTTTCTTCAATATTTTGAGAGACGTTGCTTCCCTAACTTAAAAGTTTCCCCAGTTTACTCCAGTTTACTCCATTTGTGCAAGTTCCCTATAAACCTTGTAATACCATTGAAAGACTGTTATTTTTTGACACGAATACTTGTCTTATCAGAAATGTTGTTTGTTGAAAATAAAATTAGGCCTATGTTTAACATTTTTACAAGACAAGATAAATTGACACAAAAATCAAAAGAAAAGCTGGAGACAGTACATGTATTAATTAAATATTAATTGCATATTGTTATTAATTCAATAATGTATGTAAAGTATTAACAGGATTTTCTCGATATCACAGAACGTACGTTGACAACCAAGAAATCCTTCACGTCACAACTCCTGCACAAGGTTTCTGGAACTGGGCTCACTTTTCAGGTCACAACATTTGGGGAAATTCCCACAATGCTCCTTTTGACCAATACGTGAGCAATTTCATTGTTGATCCATGCCAACGCCTTAAAATTCCTGATTGTAGATTTTTATTTGAAGTTGGAAAAATAATTAATCATATAACAAAAAATATTTAATGATAATTAGCCTAATTGAAATATTAATTCACTCAGTATTATACATTTTTAGTTCCATCTCCTCCTTAACGTAGCGGTAGGCGGGGGTTATTTTGGCGACAACTCCCAGTACAATACCCCTAAACCCTGGCACGGTGGTTCCTCCCACCCGATGAGGGACTTCTGGGAAAAAAGAGGCGACTGGCTACCCACGTGGCACGGAGATGACGTTGCCATGTTAATTGACTATGTTGAAATGATTCAGTATTGATATTGATGACAAAACTTTTCAAGTTTCAAAATTTAAAATCAGTAAGATAAATATCTGAGATATATATACAATATCCAAATTAGTTTCTTTAAATAACAGTGGTCAGAGTTTTTCGAATATAGGATGTATACTTTGTACTTAGTTGTACCTGCTAGTTGTCTTATGAATAAATGGATAAATTTTCCAATAAACGATGAAATAATTGCATCTGAGGTACCGATTGTCTCTTTTTTAAATATTGCATCACATAAAAAATGCCTGTAAATTGAAATTCAATTTAACTTGATCAGCGTTTACATACATGCAGTGTAACATTTCTATAGAATACCCCGAATAACGAAAAAGAAACGGTAGATTACATGCTTTGGCGGATCTACTTTTAAGGTGGTATGGGACACCTCCATGTTGAAACGTATTGTTTATCGAATAAAATGAAGTGTAATTATATAAGTAGTTTGACAAACTTTTTAAAGTTTGTCACCAAACAGCGTAGCGCAGTGGTTTAGAGGGTTTACCACGAACTTGTAAGTCATGAGTTCGAATCCCGCTGGGTGTTTAGCATTTTTTACCTTTCCAAATATTTTCAAAAGCTATTTTTTTATGAAATATTGTAAAATTTTGATAATTCTAAATCGGTGAAAGTATTCCAAATATAATGTACTTTACTCCTCATTAATATCAACAGACGTCCCATACCATCTTAAGTCAAAGGGATATTTTGAAGAAATATTTTTTGTTTAATCAAATGATGTAAATATATACATGTACATGTATAAGAAATAGGATGTGATGATACACTACTAAAACTAAATGCGCCTGACAGGTTGGTGTCTTTACTAGATGATGATCAATGATCAGAATAAAGTCAAGTCATACACAGAGAAAAACACTGTGCATCGGAAACACAGGTACACATGGAACAACCTAGTTGTGCAAAAACATTTTGTATCCTATAATTTATTTGCCCTAATTTAAAGAAACTACTTTGTTTTACATATCCAGTAAAAGAATATTTCTTACTACGCGTATGGTTAAGATTTTATGAAATTTCTAAATGATTAATGTATTTAAGTTTATCTTCGGGAAAAAGTTGCATCATCTACCGAAATAAATATGGTCTCTGAGCAAAACTGCGTTGGATGTACAAAGCGTTTGGTTGAACTAGACGTTAACAATAGCTCCACAGAAACGACAGACACTTTTAAGTTACGAGAGTCCCCATCTCACATACATGTACATATATATGCATATCCGCATTTGTTTGTTTGATATTAATAGGATAATGCTTTCAAAACTTCGTCCCAAACAATGTTTATTTAAGATAACATCAATTTGTAACCCTTACATAGGTTCAATACTTGGAATAAGTTGATTTGAACTAGGGAATGCGTACCAAAATCTGCATACAGTGCCATTTTAAAATACTCCAATCATTTTAGACGGGGTCACGTGACCCCGTCTATTGGTTTACTGTCCGCTGAAGTTTCAAACCGAAGGCATGCGTAGAACACATGAATTGAGTCTACGCGTAAGAAAATAGTGCAGAAAGTTTTCATGCATTTCAGTAAATTTGTATTATAAAAACACGCATTAAATCTTTTTAAGACTTCTATGTATAAACAAAATTAGAAAATAAAGAAATAGTTTTATTGATCAAAATATTCTTGCTCGGGTTCAAATGTGGAATGAGTTATGTAACTGAATGCACAGCGCCGTTGACGATTCAGTTGTGTACGAGCTCATTAATCAATAGAAGAGGTTGATGGTGGAATCGAAATTAAAGTTCCCAAACGCAATGTGCCATTTTTGAAAAGTTGTGAATTTTATTTTGACAACCTTTCACCTTAATACTACCAAACTTCATGCGCAGGCCGAAGTTAAAATCGGGACGGGTTATACACAAATGTTTTACAAATTAAATAGGTGTTTCATTGGTTTCATTGGCTTCCAGTCTACTTGCAGTATGACTGCTGTTCGTCTGAATTTGCCTTCTCGTTCGTTGGCTCTTTAGTTGATTAAACTGAATTTAAATTTTAAACAATGCATTGTCAGCAAAATCTATAATAGATTATACATTTTGGAAGACTTATACATCATATAATACATGTATATACAATCTTATCGATTGAGAAACCAAGTTAAATATATGTTAATGTTCATGTTTTCCGGCTTAGTTGGAATCAGGCTTCGGATGAATTACCTTGTAAAATAATGCATTACATTACCATTACTTCATGAATTAGGGCATTAAATTACCATTACCATTACTTAATTTTCTTGAAGTAATGCATTACATTACCATTACATGAGTAAAGTAATGCATTACCATTACTTTGTGAAAAGTCAATAAGTTTTAAAAAAAGTAATTTAAAAACTAAATAAAGAGTTTTTGTAAATATTTCATAAATAAAACATGCTTAAAATATATACAGGTTCATGTTCATGGTCACTATCAGGTTCAAATTCAATGACTTATACAAGATTGCTGTTGCACTTGTAGTTCTCAAAGTAAGGTTCGTCTCGTAACATTTACACGCTAATGGCGGAGTTGACAATCTCTGTTATTTATGTCTCTGATTTTCGGAGTATGATTTTTAATGAAAGGAAAGGTTGTATCGTAATTCGTGTAGGTGATGCACGAGTTTACACAAAAAAGTAGTAAGTGGCGAACGGATTTATTTTTACCTATTAATTTTGCATGAATCGCAAATGAAGAAAATTGTGTCAGATATGTCGGTCTTAAAAATCAAAATGGCGACCGTGACAAATCTTTTTTATTGTCAAAGTTCTTGGAATCTTATTGAAATAAAAATATTACTAACGTCAGGTGCCTGTGTTTGTTATCGGTATACAAATGTTCACTTTGTTAATTCAGCAGTTTTAGAGTTTTTGGGGTTTTCATAAACCTAGTATAACGGATACCGTCCGACTTGTGGGGTTTTTTTTATCACAAAATTGAATAAATCTAATGATTAAAATTATCTACTTGATAAGGTTGTTTGATTTTCCCGGTTATTAGTAATTTTTAAAATTTTTCCTTGGGGTCTTATTTTACATAATATACCATTGTGTCATTTTTCTACAATTATGAAGGCCGGGATTGAGTAAAATTTAGACAAAGTATCAGACAATTGCAAAAAAGCCGAATTAACATAGACTGTAACAAATACTTCAAACTCATAAATTTTGGAAGCATTTTCGAGGAAATCCAGGACAATTTCAAGACCCCGTCTTTCAGTACACTCAGTACTTTGATTATATACATGTACAGTAAAACTGTGCTCAGTATTTTTGTCGTAGCCCAATCAAGGTGGAAAACGAACCGACACCAATCAACAAAAACCTGGAGTGAAGACCCACTACACATAAGGAAATCATTTCGTATTCCAACAATCTAATGTTTTCGGGAAAATAATAGAGATCCGTAAAGTCGTGTATAAAGTCGCATATCATATATACATGTAGCTATAAAACCATTTTGCTGTGACGAACAGGCACGTAGCATCGTTTTTGAAAGGGGGGGGGCCAGACCCATCCAAAAAATCTTGACAAGCAAAAAAAAAAGAAAAAGAAAAAAATTAATTTAAAGTTTCCAAAAATCTTCACAATCCTAATCCGGGGGGGAGGGGGGGGGGAGACTCAACTATACTTCCAAAAAAAAAAATCTTCCCTACCAAAAAAATTTTTCCTTCCAAATCATGAAATTCCTAATCCGTGGGGGGGGGGGGGGGGGGGGGTACCTTCCATTTGACTACTCATTTCCTAATTTTCATATCAATTTTTTAGTAACTTCCAAAAAAGTGGGGGGGGGGGGGGGGGGGCCAACTCCATTATAATTCATTTTTTAATATGTAAATTTTAAAAAATTTGTTGCTGCGAGAAAAAGTGGGGGGGGCCAGGCCCCCCCTGGCCCCCCCTGGCCCCCCCTGATGCTACGTGCCTGACGAAGATAGCTCATGGCAAGTGTACCAGATGCGAGATGACCTTATAAAGAAAACTGTGCATTTTTAAAGGTTGAAAACCAGTAAAGCTTGAGGTGAATATTTTTTTTTCTTAGTATCTGTAAAACAAGTATTTAGATTTACCATAGTTATATGCTTTGATTCTTTAAAATTGCATAATATTATCTAAATAAGTATGAGATGGAAAAATTTTATTCACTCATTTTCTTAAACAAAAAACTTTTTAATGGTAAAAAGACCTCGACGATGGTTTATTTGGCACTTATTTTCGTAAATAGTACGCCAACAAACCAACAGACAATGAACATGTCGTCAATGAAACTATGATATTTCCATATATCCTGTTGATTCGTACTTTTATATAACTATCATTATATTTTATTCTTGATGTAAAGTAAAGCAATTTTCTTGACTCACAAAACGGCAACTATAGCAAATTATCTGCCTAATACAAAACCCTATGAGTATTGTTGTTATATAGTGCCTTTTCCCCCTAGCCATCTTTCCCCCCGGAAAAATGGCTATATAGCAGTTCTTCCCCCCGGAAAAATAGCTATATAGCAGTTTTTCCCCCACGGAAAGCTGACTATATAGTGGGCTTTCCCCCTTTTTATAGCCAGATTACCCCCACGGAAAACCTACTATATAGTGGATTTTCCCCCATTTTTACTTTCCGGCCATGTTTATTGCGGACCATTTGTGACAATAATTTGCAATAACTGATATGATATGAATTTCTCACAAAAAAGGATAATTATGAACAGTGCGACATTTTAGTCCGGACATGACAAAGTCCGGGCTTTTAGCTACCATTTCCATTGGACATAGCTTACTTTTGTTTATATATCTTGGTGGGACATTTTCCTTTGATCCTATCATGTCAGCATGAATGTACACATTGCTCTAGTTTTCTTGTAATTGTCTCTCAAATATCAAAATCCTATGGGATTTTGGTGGGATTTTTCATCCCATCTCAAACCCCACTAAAATCCCATGGGAGAAAAAAATCTTTGTGGGATATAAACTCCCGTGGGATTTTTTCTCCCATCATTGGTGTTTATAGGATAAATAATCCTCTAAAAGGCTTTTATAGGATTTAAAATCCTATGAATCACCATGTTGGGATATTTTATCCCAGAGGATAAAAAGTCCTCTAAATATATCATCTTGATTGATTGTATGTTGGGGTTAACTAAACACTTATGATTCAATTGTCTGATCATATAGTCTAGTAAAAGCAATATTCAAACAACCAATGTATTAATTTATTAGATAATGTCATTATATCCATCTAATGAATTACACGTGCTAAATTATATGTACCATCAATAACATATTCTTCTTGAAATGACTTAATAGAGCTTATAACAATAAGATTTAACAAATTCTGCGAAAATAAATACCAAAAATTACCAATTCTATTGAATATTAATGAAAATATTTCTGTTTATGTAAACCCATAAACTCTTACTTTTCACTGCTGCAAGGAGACTCATTTTTGTTTTAAATTTTGATTGATTGATATGATTTGATTTGATACTGTATATCAGGTGAACCGGCATGACCCAAGGAACAAGAAAATATATGATTAATGGGCGGGGATCTCGACTATTTTCAAGATATTTGGGCACTTCCTGTTCAAAGGGGGGGGGGGGGGGGAGGGGGGTCATGACCACCCTTGGGGCCCATGACCTATATACTATTTGATGCTCCTTGACACAAGGAACAAGAATATATTTAGTTTAGGGGTGGGGATCTCAACCATTTTTGAGATATTTGGGCACTTCCTGTTCAATGGGGGTCAGGAAAACCCCCAGGGCCCATAACCTACATACCATTTGATGCCCCTTAACACAAATGACAAGAATATAAGTAGTCTGGGGTTGGGGATCTCATAGGAATTTAATGAGATATTTGAATTAGGGCACTTCCTGTGTCAGGGGTAGACGGAACCACCCCCATATGGCCATAACCTACCGGTATATACCATATGATGCCCCATTACACAAGGAACAAGAATATTTATGGTTTAAGGGTGAGGAGTCACGGTTTTTCAAATATTAAGTAATTTCCCATTAACCTGGGGGTTGGGGAATATATATAGTCCCCAGAGATCATATCTATAATGTACCATGTATTGACCATAATTAACACTCAATATATTTAGCATTTGAAAAATCCATGTCAATATCTTTAACGGTTTTCAAGTTATAACCATTTACAATATAGTGTATAATTTTTCCCTAAGGATTCAATGTTAGACCCCACCCCTATTTGACCCCCCAAAACTATGGTTGCCCAACCCCAATTTAAAAACAATAAATTCAAAATTTAAAACAGGGTATGCAGGCCTATCATATCCTTGAGTTGTGTACAACTCTGTTCAACCATCTCTGAGAAACGCGATGGACAAGTTCAAAGGCAAGAAAGAAGAAAAAGAAGAAACCGCTTTCAAAAACAATGTCTCCAAACTTCTTTTGGGAGACTTAATTACAAAAGGTACAATGTAAACAATTATTTTTATATGCATACAGAAGGAGAGTTCATAAATACTCCCTCTTCGGTTACATGTGTAGAATGGCCACCACTTGAGTAAAATTTGGCCTACCCAGAAAGTTGGAATTTCCTATCCTGATGACAATTTATAGGCTTAAGTTAATTACTGAGATAAGCGATAAAAACAGTTTTTATCAATTTAATCATTAAATTTATAAATCTGCAGTGAAGTTGCTCTCTGGTTTTATGAAATAACATTAAGAAACCTGACTAATTATAAATACCCATTTTTTTTTTATAAGAATATGTCTCTTTCAAATGTAGTAATTACATGTAAACAAATGTAGTTATCATAGTATCAACCTTAAAAACCCAAGTGTATGTATCCTGTGCAAAAGTGATATTTAAGATGGTTTTACATTAGTTAAAAAATCATCTCTCTTCTTTTATTACGCATATACATGTATGATATGTAAAGGTACACTTGACCTTCAAATAACATCTAGCTACTATATTTATGGTACTTCTATTGAATCGAACAAGAATCAACATATTTTTACCCTCTTATTGTATATATGCGTCAAAAATGTAGAAATACATGTAAAAATTGAACATTTTTCATGAAATTCTTATCCATCTCCAGCTACCCTGGTGTGTTTGAATTTTATTTAAATTAAAGGTAGGCATATCATACTTGCAGGTCCTACTGTTTTAGCATGCATATGGTTTATCAAAAGGAGACTAGAAACCAGAATAGATAAGATATTCACTAAATATGATTGTTAAACTTCCATTTTCATGAAAAAAAAAAAAAAAACACATGCAGGATGGCATGTCTAGTTGTGAATAAAAATGCTACAAATCATCCATTTACCAAAAAAAGAGCAATTTCTGAGCATCAGTGATGATTATTTCAAATATGTGTAAGAAATGACCCTAGAAAATTGCCACAAATTTCATAATATTAGGTAAAATATTTCAAACTATAAATGCTTTTTATGACAATCAAAATAGGGGGAGTGTAATACATGTAAGAGTATTTCTAAGTGATTTGATGCTTTTATCATGGTAATATTATGTAGATGTATGTAGTACTGAATAAGGTTTCTTATTCAAGGAGGTTGAACAACAATTGATGTCTAAAAGATTAAGTTAATATGTTTTACTAAAGGAGAGCCCCATGAATCTGTGTTAAATAGAGGAGTGGGGAAATGGTAGGTTCACTTAAATGGCTATATTTTTCTTAGACCTCAATGGAATTGGCAATATGATGCATATTTTTTCTCAGAATTGCATAAGCTTTCTAATTTCATCTTTTCATAGAATTTTAGTGTAAGTTAAAGAGAGCAAGTCACACAGTTTTGGATAATAATGAGAGTAACTCCCTCCTAAATGATTATTTTTTTTAAAATGAAATATGTTTAAAGATATAAATTGTTCCTCTTGAGTTGAGAATTGTAACTCATTTTTAAAGAAGTGTTCATCCCACGGGTACCTAAGGAAGTTTTTGTCCCATGCTTTTCCTTTATGAAAAAGTAATTGTCCCATGCCTGTTAAATGAACTGGGTCCCATAATAGTGATAAATTTAAGGTTCTCAAAAATTATAGCTCGATCATACAGCCTCAAAACATTAGATTTGCTCATCTGATCGACTTATATTGGAATCATTATTATATGACTGACATTTATTAGTCAAGATTGTTTTAAAATATCTACTGAATGGCGGATCAGAAGCTGGAACCCATTAATTTCTTAAATAACATTTATTTATTATGCAGTTGTATTATGTTGGTCTCAGTGGTACTTTTATGGATATTGTGAGGTTATACTATAAACACTTAATGTTTATTCAATAGTTATGTTTCATATTAAATTTTTCCTAATACTCTAATTTAAGCATATTTTATTGAGTAATCAAATGGATTAGGCAACAGGCAAAGCCTATATAAACCCTCTCCAAAATAAAAAGTCAAGAAGTGGTGTAATCATAGAATATAGTATAATATAGTATGTAGTATAATTTACCAGTTTACAGAGTGATATGTTATTGATATATTTGTATACAAAACAAAGGATAATTGGATAATAAATAATAAGCTTGACTTTTGTCATATGATGATAAATTAACTTGTTGTTTAGCATATACATGAACACATTCATTCCTACATTTATAAACCCATCACCTCATTCATTCATACCGACAGACAGACATAGAATATTAGTCCTAATACTCTGCTCAATGAGCTTAAATAAAGCTCTGAATACATACATGTATTTTTAACCAGTGAACCCTAATGTTCAACAACTCTCTCTCTCTCCCCTAATGAATGATTTCGGTTTGTTTCAAAGTTAATTAATATGAACATGATTATATATACCGGGTTTGTTTTCTTTCTCTCGATTCTCTGAAAATTTTTGGCCATAGGTTTTAAAGGATTAATTCTGATTTTTAACTTGCAGTTACCTACATGTAGTACATGTACTTAATTATTTCTGATCGACTTCTTCTATTCATTGACAAGATGTTTTAGTAACTAAAAGCCTTGTATTTATGTTACTCATTATTTACTGAAGTTGTTGTCTTTCTGGGCAGTCATATGGTATATCATGTACATGAATATTGTTGTTTGACAATACACTTATTAAAATGTACATGTAGTAGTGTAACAAGGACTATTCATAAAACCACAATGTCTATTCTAGATGATGTAGATATACTGGCAGCCTATGGAAATATGCCCCCATGTACTTCATGTATATATTAACTCATATCAGTAAACAGCAGTTAGAACATGAACTAAGATGGCAAATGGATATCCCCATTAAATACTCCTAAATTAAGAACATAAAAACTATCAAAGGAAAATTCTTGCCTAGAAAATTATACATCTCAATGAACATTCCTAAACATATTGTTAGCTAGATCAACAATAGCACAGTTTCGATGTGGGGTACTACCCCTGAAAATAGAGACTGCACCATTTCAGGGTGAACTTGTCTAGACTGAGTGCACATGAAAACTCTGTAGATGAAATACATGTAGAGGACACATTCCAATTTCTTCTGAAATGAACTTAGATTACAGTCTCAGAAGAAAACTTTTATTTTAAAAAGAAAAAGAAAAATTTTATACACATGTATAATTAATATTATTCGAAGAATATAAGTTGATATATGAGTTTACTTTGTAATAGGAGTAGTAAAATAATTTGACTATAACAATAGAAACGGTTCCTGACAAAAGTCTTCACTCCTAAGTTGATATATGAGTTTACTTTGTAATAGGAGTAGTAAAATAATTTGACTATAACAATAGAAACGGTTCCTAACAAAAGTCTTCACCCCCCCCCCCCCCCCCAATGAGAGAATACAACAGTGCACAGTCTATAATAGACATATGATGCCAGACTATATAATGTTTTTTAAAATGTTGCCAATTGTACTAATGACAAAATTAAAATATGGTTCTGTTCATATTACTTATAAATATTTCCTTAAAATGAAAACAATACAAGTATAGTAACAAAACTGTATTTAAACGTTATCAATTTAGATCAATGCATATAGTTTTAGGAATGCAATGATTTGTATTACATTGACTATATATGATAATATACTTTTTCAACATTTTATTACTTGCACATTCATTTCATTTATAATATCTTTTTAATAACTTTTAAATATTGTGTTGATGTCAATTACAAATAAGCTTTACATGTAGCATCAAAAGTCTTTGTTGTGTTCATTATGAATTCCTTATAGATAAGTCAACTGACCAAGGAGACACATTCTGTGTATACCTAATAACTATCCTATTGTCCTAAAGCATCTACCAATTTACATGGCAGTATCTACAGGTGTCAGTCTGTGTATATTAATTAAGGTCTTCCGTTTCCAACGGAAGACCTTTCTATTATTGTGCGGGTTAAGATTATTCTTATTTTTCTTTTTTTTTTTTTTCTTCCTAGACGCGAACTTTGAGGCTTCATATCGTGCTCATTTCTGAACGGTTTCTGCTCAAATTTTCAGGGCTAATGGACTTTACAAAACACTATCTTCATCAATTCATAAAAGTTAGAATTCCCTTTACGTTAACGAGTTATTCCCCTTTTAAATATTTTTAGGGCCTTTGGTTTCCAGACAAAGGCTCCGAGACTATGATAGCAGGGAATGGGAATCCAACGAATTTGGATAGCAAAGACATTGAAGTTGTATACATCGGTTTTTGTTTTTGGATTTCGTTCCTTATTTAGGAAAAGGTAGGGGGTTAAAAAACAGGATTCGGAAGAGTGCGAAAATTTAGTCATATTTTCCTTTGTATCTTTTAAACAAAAAATAATTTGTTAAAACATGTAGAATAAAAGTTGTGCAGAATATCAAGGGCTTTCATTTGACACCAATAAAAAAGGGCTGGCCCCTTAAATTAAGGGCCGACAGCCCCTAAAAGTTTTTGCTTGATAACTCAAAAACGGTTAGGATTTTGATATGGCTGTCGCTGGAAAAGTTGTTTGTTGGGATCTCATAAAGGTCGTAACAATATTTTTTTTGTAAGTGATTTGTGTAGTATGAGTGTAAAAAGCTTTACATGTTGACATGTACCTGTTTTCATTTGACAAATTAACGAAAGTCTTTGTGCGTACAACTGGCATAAAGTTGCCACAGAAAGTATGCTGGTTTATACAGGAGGCATTAATTTATAAGAATTTTTTTATTGTTGGAGTACATGCTTTTTTTTTTTTAGGAGTTTAAGTCATTGTTGTTAAGTTCTTATAGTGCACAATCATTAAAAACGGCAATTGGAAAACAAAACATTCTTTTTCTTTTCTATTAAACAACAAAATATGGAATTAAAAAAACTCTATGCATTACATTTTATTTATTAACTCCATGCATTTAAAATCTACCTGAATCAGAGCTGTGTGTGTGTGTACCATTACGTAAGCTCTCCCTCGCCCGCGGCCGAGAAACTCGGTCACCATGCTCGCGGCTGGACTACCTAGCGGTCAGCGGTTATCTAATACACGAGAGCTGTGTCTCTCATATACATGTACGAGTTTATTTAGCCGCGAACTCAAGAATTGGTTTCGTTTTGATTACACATAATTTTTTTATGGATTAAACGATTGGGTGTCAATTAAGAAATCGTTCAGTTAATTAATAAAAGCAATGTCATACTCAATCTAAAGCAATAATAGACACAGATCAATTGTGGGTTTTAAGTTTGAAATAAATAACTTCAATTTGATAGAGTATGGTCATTATACTGCAAACTTTTCAAATCTTCCTGGGTTCTGAGCTGTGCCTGTCTGTGCGTTGTACATGTACCTTTACGTAATATACCCTTCGCCCACGGCCGATGAGATCAGCCACGGCTGCACTACCTAGCGGTAATTAAGCGGTTATTTAATACACAAGATTCTCACACCGCGACGCACACTTACATGCATATGAACGTGTTTGAGTTAATATAGCCGTAAAAACAGGAACTGTTTTAATTTAATGCTATAAAAGTTTGTCCATCTTGTATTTATTTAATTGAACAATTGAGTGTAAATGAATATTAATGATCGATATTACTCCATATTGTAAACATCGTAAGACATAAATTAATGGTTAGTTTGTTTATGTAAAATATTTTAAAAACTGCTCAAATAATGTCTTTAATCAACCCCCCCCCCCCCCACACACACACACAAACACACACACAAATAGTAAACCATCCCTCGCACATGGCTGAGGAGAACCAGTAATCCGCGGTCGGTTCGTGTTCTTCTACATGTACCTTATCACGCGTTCATGTTTCATATTTTGCACGGACACAACTATATTTTACTATGTTTTCAACTATTATATTTGTTTAAGATGAAAAGATAAATTCATTAAACTTGTACAATTGATTAAGCATTGATATATAGATAGCGTACAAGGTAGTTTAAAAATCAATTTATAATCAAAGTTCCATGTAACATGTTTGCGGTAGGTGCTAGCACGATAAAAAAATGTCCTGAATTGAGGCATTCAATGATTTAAAAAAAAAAATTCACATGAATTTTAAACAACTTTAGATTAGATTCTATCGGTCACATATTAAACACTTATGTATAGTTTTTCTACATGGTCGTTCGTTTCTTTGTAGAAGCGAACTCATTGCTGCCCCCCCCCCTCCCGCCCCGCTGACAGGAGCTCGCGCTGAATGTTTTTAATTGTCAAAACGATATCAAGATCTATCGAAAATCATATTTGGTGGCTTCTTCTCATGTGTAACATTTTGTTTCACTTTCCCACCTGTTTGTTTATTCGGTCAGTCTGTGTAAATTCAATCGCCACGTGCGACCGAGAATCTTGTGGCGCTTCAACGCACACAGCTCGGAACGGTTTGTTCCCGTTTTGCACACATTTGAAAATAAGGTATCGAAAAAATGTGTGCGAAACGGGAATTTGACCAGGTGAGATAATTGCTTAATTGCTATAGTCTATATCACAGTTCCTTTAACGGCAATTGACAATGAAATAAATAAAAGTATCTACTCGCAATGATATTTACATTTATTTTATGTTACAATATAACTTGCATAAAACACATTTACACAATAATTGACATCCATGTTCTGGAATTTAATTTCAAACATCGATTTGGTCACGAACAATTTCATTTATTTTCTTTAAACAAAACAGATTATTGCAAAAATATTGTGTATGTAGTTCTTTTGTACAACTTCCTGCCTTTAGGAAGTATATGTACAAGCTACAAGTTTGAAGAAAAACTTCCATATGTGTATAATATTTATTTATTGCTTTTGCTTACATAAATGCAAGAAATGTGTCTATTGAAAACGCTGCTAAATATTTTTCATTTATACTGTGGTTTGAATAATCGAAGAAAATAGACAAACTGGATGATGGTATGATGATAAATCGGCAATTTTATAATGTATGCTTCAAAACTTCTTGTTCAGATATTTTCACAAAACCTATCAAATGTACACCTAATTCATAGATTTTCAGCCATGTTTGAGGCATATCGAATCAATATTTAAATTATCATTTTTGTCGGAATTTTTTGAGCTACTGATTTGAAAAACCAGAAAAGTGAACCCGCAATATACTAAATCGGTGATGTCGATCATAAGATCTACTGTGAAGGCTGCTACTTCAAAGATTGAAATATTTTGTGATATAGGTATGTTTCTTTTTATGAAAATCTTTCTGTTGATACCAAACAACCAATTATAAACAAGCGTTTTACATATTTTGCAGCTACAATGTAAGTTGTAAAAAGAGACACGGAGTACCCCATATGACTGTCCGTGTAGTTTTCCCCTTTATCATAAATGTGTCCATGCACTGAATCAGCTTCCATTTGGATTGGGACAAATGTTTCCTAAATTCATCTTTTTTTTTAGTTTTATATTAAAAGAAAATGGGCAAAAATGTAAAAGTCAAATCATCTAATCCTTATCTTTCTTTCCAGTGAGCGGAAATTTAAGACTAAAAATATCATTTAATATGTCATCTTTATTTTATCAAATGAAAAAAAAAATGGTGATAGTTATTAGACTAAAACACAACAAAATACCTATATTCTTCTTGTTTTATGGCGCTATGAATGAATGATAAAACACAAGTAAAAATCAGGGTAAAATCTTTGACTTAAAGCAGACTATAATTGCTATCGCAACACAATTCACACCTATTGTTCTATACCCAATTATCAAATGTGTGCAAAACGGGAACACACCCTCGGAACATATATAGCCCCAGGTCATCAATTGTTATGTAATTGAGTAACAGTTGGAATGGTGCTTTTACATAAAATAATAAATAATAAAATCATCCAGAAAAAAAGTTACCGTTACTCAATAGTCAATACCAAAAATAAAATCCGTATGATTGCAAACTGAAATCGGTTTTTCAGTATTCGGCGGGATTTGTTTTTTCTGCTAACATTAGTATTTTTATTAGTTTCAGAGATTACGATGTAAAAACACAAACAGTAAATACACCTGATATAATTTACATTGATTATGTTGAAAAATATTTAAAATTAAATTAGTCACATTCGTAAGATAAAAATGTTCTACGAACAACCGATAATTTTTTTCCTATGTCGTATCATTCGCGCATAAATAAGCATGTTATGTACATGTACCTCAGAAAAAACCGAAATGATTACACAAAAAAGAAAGTTGTAATTAGTACTTCGGAATTTTTTTCTGAAAGTAATTTCACATTGTATTGAAAAGAATTAACAAGAAATAAAAATGATTTAAATTTTTGACTCAGTATTCGTATATATTACCGGCGCTTCGTACATGTGTAGCGGCGTACAGTGTATAGATTATTATAATCTGTTCGAATTAAATACCATGCGTAAAGATTCCCATAATAATTACTAGTAATTGCATGACTGTGTACATTGTAGGCAAATCCCTGTGTGTTAATTACTTCTAAGACTCTTTGTTTTCCGTTAACAGTGGTTTTAATAATTTTCATATAATTAGTAAATTTTATGTCATTTAAATTGTATGCTTCATCAAATACTGATTCCGATTACATTGAAGTCATTAATTTTCCATTGGCTATTGACAAAAAAAAAAAAGAGACGCTTGACCATCCAATGAAAACAAATACACAGAGTTTGATTGACAGGTTCAGCCAAGTGCAGGAGACACCCGATGTCCGAGGTTATGTGTGCTGCTTGTACAAAGGCAAATGGTCTCAGTAAGAGTTATCGATATAAATAAATAAAAAAATATATATGCTTATCAAAACATGATCGTTTAAGTTACAGCGAAGTACATTGAAGCATTTAATAGGGGTTTACTCCAGAAAAGTTTCTACCTAATGTTTTGACTGACCTTTGTCCAATCAGATCGTAGCTGGGCGGAGTTAAGACATTGCCGCTCGTGACTTGAATGAGAGAAAGAAGAGAGAGAGAGAGAGAATTGAGTAAATTATAAGTGGTGCGTGCCGATAACGGAATAATCATTAGTTATAAACTTGCAAACAAATTAATTAAGGTCTGTATAGAAAAATTACATGTATATCCTATATTGTATAACTTTAAAGCGTTTTAAAGAACGATTGTGAAAATTTCTTTGGCCGCACGCCGTCGACAACATGCACATGGATAAGAATGACGTAGCTTATATCCAACTAAATTTCCTAGCATGGAGTCCGAGAATACGGACATTAAATATTTTGAAATGCGAACGAATGATCACTTATGAACATGATGAATTTAGATGTAGTGTAAAGGAAAGGCAACGAAGGCGGATGCTTAGTGGAAAAGTAAAACGTCTAAGGTAAAGAATGTTTCACACTGAGTAACCATGAAATAAATTTACAACCTATGTTTAATTCCAGGAAGATTCGGCAAACTTTGATTTGATTATTAACGGTAACACTTGTAATAAAAACAGTTTCTTAAATATTCGTACAGTCTTCGATGGTTGACATTACCTTATCCTATTTCTGATCTATATATAGACATCGTTGTTCCCTGGTTAAAGGATTTCAAAACACTTCAAAGTTTCATAAATTTATAAAATATACTATACCATGTCCCGAGTTTTTTCTTCCACCACTTTTTGCTTGATATTTCAATAATAGTAAATGCCTTTGTGCTCAAACTACGTTCATCCACTTATATGAAAAATGTCCAGATTATATGTGTTGAAATATACCACTATACCACTTCAGGTTTCAATACACATCCCAATATTGAAAGTCTACAGGGATTTTGCATTGCATCAGCCATTAATAAGCCCAGATGATAACGTTAAAAAATTGCGCGAGGTATCCCGAGTACTTCCGAATGGAGAAAAGATGTAAACATTTCCCATTATAAATCTCCGTAAGAAAATTGTTTTCGTTCCTGTGAAATTTTATGAGTGAAAATTGTTCAATGAAGATATCTTGGATATATTCCCTTTCATCAATATCAGTTGTGTTTCTTTCATAGGTATGTGTATTTTTATTAAAAATCATCAAAAATTGATGGAAGCAATAACTTGGGACATACTATAGACCGTGATTTGTCACTTTATACTATAACTATTGTTGATAGATAGTTCACTCATCTGCGTCATCTATAATTTACTCCATTAACCAGTTAGCTCTCTCTCTCTCTCTCTCTCTCTCTCTCTCTCTCTCTCTCTCTCTCTCTCTCTCTCTCTCACATACATTTTCAACTCGCAGCAACAACGGAAGACCTACTCGTGGCTTTGCCACGAGCTCTGCTCTAGTTAGCACCCTATTGTTCTACAAAGAATTGAGATATACACGTGTAAGACACGTGCGAGCAGAAACCAGATTGAACAGAAACACGTGACACAGGTGAACTCGCTTGGGGCTAAAATTGGGTGAAGAAAATAAATAAGAACAAACATGTACTTACTGCTCATGATAACAAAATTATTCCCCTCGTTTTTCTTCACTCCACTTCCGAGTTTTGGAAACTGTGAACCAGTTTATCAAGTTGCATGATAAAATGGAAATTTGGCACATACAAGGAGTGAATTGTGAATCTTTAGATTAATTTTGGAGTGTTTTTCATCCATTTTTAAGGTTCTTATTTTTTTTTTACTGGAAGTTCAGAAGCGAGAAAGTTTTCACCGAACACTGTCTTATCATTAAGGTCTTCCGTCTCCACGAAACAAACACAGTTTTTATTACGTGAATGTAAACATTATTAACCAATTTTGTTAACTTTAATCGTTACTAGCAATATTAATGAATTATTTAATTAATTTATCAGATAGCTTTTGGCATAAGATATTTACGTGGATCAATGCGACATATATCATTTTAAGTAAATGGTAGTTGTTTTGCCATTGAGACACCAACGTGCCTGGTTTTGCTAATCCCGTTACAATGCTATCCCGAAACGAAGATTATTATATTCACATTTTGCCAATCAATACAAGTGTGCGTAAGTTTTAAAACACTGTTAATTATCGGGCTTCTTAACCTGTATTAAACGGGATCCCACAAACTTGGGCTGATCATTCAATTAAATTATTTCGTGTAAATCCAAGTTAAATGCAATACATGCGTGATTTTGAGCATCATTTTCAAGACATGAACAAGTGCTTCGGCTATAATGAAAAAATATCATTGGTTTCTAATTAGAACGTATAAATGATCATGAATTTCAAAGCTAATGCTAAGCTGAGTATCAAAAGTAAATCTAAACCGGCAGTGACAAAACGCGTATCATTGACAGGACGGACCCCCTTGAAAATTTAAATATACATAAAGAAATATCGAAAATATGCCTCTGACCCCCTGGCAAACTAAATTGTCACTCCGAACCCACCCCCCCCCCTCCCTAAGGAAAAAAAGCTAGATCGGTGCATTCCGTGTCCATGCATAGCACCGGTGATACATATATATACATAAATGTCCCTGGTAGTACATGTACTATAAAACATCGAAATGTAATTATTCAAGTTTTGAATAAAGAATCATAACAAGGGGTGAAATACTCTATATTTTTAAGAATATATTATTCCGAAGAAAAAATTAGCTTCGAATTTCAGTTTATTTCCTTTTTAATAAGATAGCCTTACCTTATATTTAAAATAAAAGCCTTTACAACAAAAGCTGGAGTGGCGCAGTGGCTGCGCGGAGGGCGGTGTAAGTAGCACTATTGTACTAGCGTGGGATCAAATCACGTTCGCGTCGCTGATTTTTCCCCAAAATTTCTTCATAATTAATACTTTACAATTTAGAGCAAAATTAATCACTAGCTAATCAAGATGAGAGAAAACAAAAATCTAGACAAAATCCACTGACTTGTGATTGACTTGTGATGTGTACACAATGACCTTCTCGATATACATGTACATACAAAACGACATGAATACAAAAAATACAAACAGATATAGGCCTTATTAGCCGCCTTTTGTTTTTAAAATTTGACCCTTGACCCCGCGCATGCGCGATGCGCGTAGGGCAGACCCACAGCCATTATCGGAAGAAGTCAAGTGAATCGCAGCGTGAAATTAATCGGATTAAGCCGTTACAATGAGCTTGTATTACAAGTCGTTGCCGGAGGCCCCTCAGCGGGAGTACAAGGAGAAATTATTGAGGCTTGGGATCAAGGATCTGTGTTTTGATCCGTTCATAGACGGTGAAACTTGGGAGGACAATGTAACAAAATGGCCGGACGTTCAGTTTGGGGAAATTTACTGTTACCTTGTAGACACTCCAGGACAATTTACCCGAGAGACATTGAAAGCTTACCGTTCTTTGGAGGCCTACAACTTTTTCCACAGTGGGTGGGTTCACACCGTGTTGAGTTCAACTTTAGGAAGTGACAAGTGCTTTTTGAAGGCCAAGGTCAACAGATCGCAAGCCCTGTCCGAGAAACCTCACGAAGCATGGGTGTGCGTGGACACAGACTGCACCATTCTAAACGCACACTGCACATGCATGGCTGGGTAAGCATCTATATCTTTTTATGCGTATGCCTAAATCTTAATGTGTAACAGGGCTTATAAATAAATAGTTGATACCATGTGATATATAAGGTGAATTCGGACTATCAACAGGTCAGTAAACAGCTGTTGAATGAGAACGGAAAAAAAACTATTTTATGTTTGTTACCATACATGCTGAGTACTGAGATTCTGTAAAATTTTCTTATGCTGATTTTCTTGTGATGGACAACACATATTGGAAGAACTTTTTTCATAAATAAGTTTGTAACGACTACTGTAAATTAAGATATATGTACAAAAGTTTATGCAAAAGTTGTTGCTGGTGTTCGTAGACTACTGATGTACTTTTTATGTCATCCTATTGCCCAAGTAAATGTTGCATTAATAATTCATCTTTCAATTTCAGATTGGGTGAGGTATGTTCACATGTTGCTGCCATCCTCTTCAAGATCGAAGCAAGCGTTCGACTGGGTTACAACAAGGTAGCTTGTACTTCAATGCCTTGCTTATGGAACCAGAACTTTACAAAGAAGGTAAATTTAAACTGGTATTCATTTATATTTGTATTAAATTTCTGTAGAATTATGATTATTTTGTTGATTATCAGTTTTTTCTAAAATCTTGATTGTGAAGTTCCTCAAATGTGTATACATGCATATGTTAAAATAGTATACTAGTACACTCTGATGCAGTTAAAAATAAAGCTAATAATGTCAGATAGAATATTAGTTAAGGCAAAGCTTCACTCTGAACAAATAAAAAAAAAAGACGCAACAGCCAGAAGAGTTACTAGCATTTTGTTTCAAAATTAAATTTTACAAAAAGAAAAAAAAATTGTTAATTTTAAATTAATGGTTTAGCTCTATGATAATGCACATGTAATTGATTTTTATGAAATTGTATTTCAATTTTATTTAATTGTATTTTGATTCCAGGTAGAGGCAGTCCAGTTATCACAAATCAACTTTGATAAACCAAAACAGGACAACTTTCACCAACCTTCCAATGCAGCTCCACAACAAGCAGACCCAGTGTTTGACAACACCGCATCTTTTCTGCAGAAACTGAGGAATTCCAACCCATCCGCAGTCATCTTCACTGTTACAAATCCACGGCCTAATCCAACTCTAGCTAAACCCTCACTACCAACAGTGTTTTCCTCCTTCTTTGATCCGTTAAATGCCAGGCTTTCGGAGACCGAACTTCAAACAAAGTGTGAGGGGATTCTCAGAACGATCACTGTCAGCCATGAGGAATCACACAACGTTGAGAAGCTGACCAGAGAGCAAAGTTTGTGTACTCAGTGGTTCCAGTTCCGAGAAGGCAGACTTACAGCTTCCAAGTTCTATGACATTTGCCACACTAATGTACAAAGACCAAGTGTTTCCCTCATCAAAGGAATAATGCACTATGTACCAAACATCGAGACACCAGCAATCAAGTGGGGGAAGACGAAAGAGGAAGTGGCCCTGAACGAGTACGCAGAGATGATGAAGATAAACCATCCATCATTTTCAGCGAGACGTAGTGGTCTGACGCTCAACCCAAATTACCCTACTCTTGGGGCCAGCCCAGATGCAGTGATTGACTGTATGTGTTGCGGTAAAGGACTGGTGGAGATCAAGTGTCCATTCAAGATAAGAGACACTAATCCATGTGAAGTGAACACCCCGAATTTTTATCTGAGACCTCATGCCCAAACTGAGAGAGGACAGCCTTGTACCAACATGCTACCAAGTGCTTCAAGACACTTTTACCAAGTACAGGGACAAATGGCAGTGTGTGATGTGGATTACTGTGATTTTGTGTGTTGGACCACTCGTGGACTACATGTTGAGCGCATTCACCGTGATCCACATTTCTTCAATGAGAAAGTGCTGCCATTGTTGAACAGATTCTTCCTGAAAGCAATGCTTCCAGAAATTCTTACTCAAAGACTTCTTGATGCCAACAACAATGTTCAGGACACCGAGTGTATATGTGGAAAAACCGAGAGCTTCGACAACATGATAGAATGTGAATCTGGACATTGTAAAGTTGGCTGGTATCATTTCAAATGTGTGGGACTAAAATCCGCCCCCAAGGGTTCATGGACTTGCCTACCTTGCAGAAGAATGCCCCCCTCCAAGAAAAACAAACAGTGACTAAACAATTATTAACTCTGATGATGTCCACATTTTGATATACTTTTTAATGAATGACTGCAAATATGATAAAGAACTGTGCATAAGTATGCCTTGTGTGGATTTGCATTTTTTCATAAAGATTTATATATGCTGTGAAGAAATTGACAATGACTATAAATCTATTGTGATCTTTGATTATGAACTACCTAGATATCAGTTTGTGATTAATGTTTTTGAAAGCTGGCCCCTCAATACGGAGCACTAGTATTTTTTATTACATCTACATGTGTTCGGATGTCCACTATATCTGTTGTAGTCTGTTTTCACTCATTTTTAATGCCTTATCATTTCATCTTTGTCATGTTTAATAAAATATTTCTGACAAATTGTTGTGATGTTTTTATTTATTAATATTCAAAGCAAACAATATTGAAAATTATGATAATGATGTTCATATACATAAAAACAAAATCATTATTCAGGGATACAATCAATGATTAACTGATTATTTTCAATCAATGGATTCAATATTAAATGACAAGCAACATGAAAACAATGAAAAAAAAATCAATCAACTAGACATTACTTGATAACAGGGAAACCATCAAAAATTTAATGATTAGTCGATATTTAATTAATTGAAACAATTGTACTTGTTCACAGTGATACAAGCAATAACATGTTCATTGATCAGAACCAGTTTCACTCGGATCTCACAGAATGGCATCGTTAGTGTTCACAATAGCTGCAACAACTCGCACTATCTTGTCCCCACAAGTCACCTGACTGTCTGATTTTCTCTTCACAAAGTTTATGGGTAATGGGCCCTTGATAATCTCAAAGTCCTTCAGTCTCCCAATAACTCGTTCAATGTGAATCCGTGCACGAGACATCATGCGAGATTTCTCAACGTCTTCTTTTGGTAACTGACTTTTCCCCTTTGTGTAGGCTGGAACAATCAGCTGAGCTCCTTTTAGGGCAAAGTCTTCTGTCATGTTGAACCCCCGGTCAGCAAGTACCACATCTCCTGGAAGGAGTTTGTCAAGAATTCCTGATTCAGTAGTAATCTGTCTATCACTGACACGACCTCCCCAACATGAAGACAGGAAAGTTATACATCCTGAAGGACTCGCTCCGACAAGAATCTTGATGGTGTTATGGCGCTTGTAGTTTGAGTAGGTTTGTGCTCTCGCCTTCAAATTGGATGGCCTCTCAATGAAAATCTCGGTACAGTCAATGACGCATTTCACTTTTCGGAAAACTTCATTCTGGAACACTTCCGGTAATTGACACACATCAGTCTCTGGCCAATGCACAAGTCCTCCTAAAGTAGCATATAGAGCATCCAGCCACGCATGGAATATATTGGTAACTGAGGATTGACTAATGTTGAATCGATAGGCAAGGTCTGTCATAGCAAGATTTCGTCTTAATTTCACGAGAGTCAGCAATAATTCATCCTCTTTCGACAGCTTTGTTTTCTTTCTTTTCACTTTTGAAGATGTTTCTAGGAACACTGCATGGAAAGTTTTGAAATTTGGAAATCCTGTGTAGAATTTAGTTTTCTTATCATCCCCCTCAATAGTCTTGAAACTAAGTGTCTTTTTCTTGAGCTCTTCCAATAGCTGTGTGTTTTCTTCCTCCTTCTTTTGAAGTCTGGATTCCAATGATTTGAACTCATCTTCTTGCTTGCGACAAATTTCATGGGCTCTTTGTTGATCAAGCTGTTGTTCTTTGATGGTCACTGCATTGGAATCACAGATGTTTTTCAAGAACTGGTTGGTGACGATGAGACTAGTCATCACAGGGAGCGTGATATCACTTTGCACTTCGGAATCACAATGATGAACGACAGGTGTCTGCGTCGCAGTCCCGGCACACTTTTCTGGTTTGTCCATACTGAGAGTAAGAAGGGCCTGTGCTGACTCGCTCCTGGCGATGTTTTCCTTTCTTTCAACAAGGCGTTTATGGCGCTGAACTTTTTCCTGGAGTACACCTTCTTTGATGGGCCGATGGCAGAATACAGATGGCACATAATCAGGATTTGTTGGATCTCTGCAAGGCTGTCCTATAAAAAAAATTATGTATTAAAAACCAATTTAAAATAATATTAAGTGCATCTTGCATGCCTTGATGTTGTGAACACATTCAAACACTATACTTATGTAGGCTACGTCCGAAAAATGAAACCATGCACTGGCGAGAAATGGTACTCGGCGAGAACTGGTCGGACGCCAGTAGTATTTACATATTGATTAAAGGTATTATTAATTTATGCATATATAAATAAAAATTCTGCAGGACGTCTTAAATAAATATATAACTTAAAGAACTAGCCGCCATTTTGATTGTATAGCATACTGACCAGTGATACCGAACATATTACCTGTTGAAAGCATGAAGTATTTATTACTGCTCACTATACTACATATGTATAAAAGCTACACATTATTATTCACATAATAGTATCATGTTTACGTGAAACACTGACTCACCATTAATAAAATGTTTAGAGCAAATCCTGGCATGATCGCTAGGCTCCCAATCATCACGTTTAATGGCCGATATCCACTTAGCCCTCAGGTGTTCATCCTTAGGTATGCGGAAAAACTTGATGTTTTCACCTGCTGTTTGTCTGCTTTTACAACCATATGCACAACAATGGGCCGGCATCGCGTAGAGAAATCAACATAAAAACCATTCACTGTTTCACACATTCAAAACAAAGTGTCATTTGCGTCACCTCGCAATATGGCGGTTCTACAGGTAACTGTTATTGTTTAGATTCTTTCAACCTTGCCCTACGTTAAACTGCGCATGCGCACGCGCGGGGCATTATGGGATAGATTTTTTTTAAATTAAAAGGCGCCTAATAAGGCCTATACAAAGCAAATATATAGGAATTGGTGAATAATATATTTACTAATTCAGCATCACAAATAAAGATCTATGAAATGGAGTATTTACGGCATGAATGCTATCAGTTTGATATTATTGAAAATTATTTGATCTACTTACATAATATAATTATAGTTAAGGCGACATATTTAACATTATTTGCATATGGAGAAATGGTGTACATTTTACTAATTTGCATAGCGGCCATATTGTTATCACAATGGCGATTTTCATTACAATAGAATATATAGAAAGGAATGAGAAAAATCACAAATTATAAAAAATAAGTATTTCGGAAATATTTTCTTCTCATTTGGTTCTGTCATTTACATCATCCGGGATTGGAATGTGCTTGTTTTGTTTACATTAGATATTGAGATGGCGGTTCCTTTTGAATCTGAAATATCGAAGCGGGGCGTTGTAGGAATAAAGTGTGTTTTAGTGTTGAAAGGCGTCATGAAGGGATTTTGGAATTATTTTTAAAATACTTGCCATTCATAGGTAAAGTAGTTCCTCATATATTTACAAAGTTTACATTGCAAACTAGTTGTGTCAGAAATTTAGACTCAAATTAAAAAAGTCTTGTCGGTTCCTTTTTACTTCCAATTTAGCATTTTCAAGGCTTTCTCAGTAAGCCATCGGACTTGCAACTAGGCATTTATACAGTCTTTATATTGAATCATTAGGCATATTGCATATTTTTGATTAAGAATTATCGTTATAAATTGAATGAATTTTTCATTTTATAATTTTATTCGGTTTCAAGCTGATATTTTTGGCTGTTTATCTATTTATTTACTCATTTTAGCAGGTAAAGTCATATTTTTAGATTATCTATGGTTGGATATAGAGAGGTATTCAAAGTGAATTTTAAGTGTGAATCACTGATTGTGGTGACAAAAACATACACAGATAATCTATGCATTGCCTAAACACATGTTCTCATTCAAAAAATGAAAGTTTTGACATAATAACACAAATTTCATACATAAAAGGTATGTAATTTTCATTCGTAAGGGAGACAATTTGAAGACATAAATATTAATGAGAACAGTGTCACGTGACATTTAGCTCATGAATAAAGTGTACGTGATTTCTCCATATGTGATTAATTTGCTTATTCAACATGCGGAAAAGAGGTTACGAGATCAACAGGAAGGGAATTACCTTAAAAAGCTTTACAAAATAAATACCATTTTGCAGTAAAAAATTACAAAAAATTGATAGAGCTCTGATGTTTTGACGTATCTAGTTATTTTAAATGCTTGCATGGACAGATTGATGTTCATTATTCAGTTGCTGATTACATAATCTCCCTTCACACACGAATGACCCGAGACGATGTCACCGGTAAACTAACGAAGCTACTGCTCCAGACACGTGTGTGTCTGGGGTATGTATACACATGGTACACGAGTCTGGAGAACAAAGAGGAGGTTTCACACCTCTAGACTGGTAAATTGATTTGTGTATAATTAGCTACTCAATTATTATCAGCTAAAACATAAATTAAATTAGACTGTGTAAAATAAGCATTCATTAGCTAATACACGGGTATAGTCCGTCAATCAGTGGTTAAAGAATCATGCATGAGACTATCAAAAAGAAACTAATGTTCAAAATATGCCTTAATTGTTACTTATCTTATCATTTAAAAAATGACAAAACTCACAATTCAGCAATTTAAACCTTGTTTAAAAAATGCAATCAAGTAATAATGAAGTAATAATTTCGGAAGTAATTACGTCCCTGGTCTTAATTTCTTGTCCAATAAAGAACACCTTTCTTCCGAGCGCTATAGTCAGCAATTTAACTCCAAATAGCTTAAATTAAATTGTTATACTAACACCGAATCATTATTAAAACTGAAAGAAACTTTAACATATCTTGACAAAGGATGTAAATAAGTGTAAAATAAAATTCCATTATCGTATTTTCAAAGAAGTTACGAGACAAACTTCATCATGCGGCCATCTTGGACTTAAATTTCGCCTTGATCCATTAATAATCCCTCGATTGTTTGTTAAAATGTGCATGCTATTTTGATTGTTAATAGTCCGAAATCAATATTAAAATGAATAATCGGGCAATATTGATGTAATATCGGGCAGGTAGCATCGTTTTTGATTGCCCCCCCCCCCCCCCCCCACACACAATTCAAAAAGGATGCTACCTGCCTGAAATTACATCTCAGACTCATCCAAAAAATCTTGACAAGCAAGCAAAAAAATAAAAAATAAAGGGGAAATTGGGGGGGGGGGGGGAGCTGGCGTGGTATATATCTGTAACTTCGATTTCACTCTTAATTTCCTTAATTAATACTTACATACTCCCCCAAAAAGTGGGGGGGGGGGGGGGAGGTTCCATGATAATTCAATTTTTTATATGTAAACATGGTAAATGCAAGCCCCCCCCCCCCCCGATGCTACGTGCCTGAATTTTATGTCTCATACGAGGAATAGACCCCCCCCCCCACGTTACCTTTTACAAAAAAAATATTTCAAAAAATATTTCTTATAACAACAGTGCCTTGATTGATTGTCAATTTGCTACATAGGATACACATGTGATGCAAAATGTGTCACACATTTGACTAAATTCATGAAGCAAACGTTAACAAGTTTCCAAATTCGGCATTTTTGTTCAATAAAATATGGGTTTAAACTCAAACAACAGTATATTTAGTCATTCAGGGTCGATAAAAAAAAAAATGTTCATATATAGAAAATGCAATGCAAGAAAACAAACAGTTTTCATACGATATTCTTGTTTCTCATATTATAGTAGTTGACCCAGTGACGCCACAGTTCATCCCGCGCCAAATCGGCTTGATTAAAAATCGTTCTGAAGGTGTGAAATCGGGTTTCCCCAAATATCTCGAAAAGTACTCATGCGACCGCAGTTAAATTTTCAGGATGTTTTCACATATAGATCTCCATCATATCAAAAATTGACCGCACTTTACATGTAGGTAGTCTAGATACCGTTTGTCCCTGGTGTACTTTAAAGCAGTACTTAAGCAAGCAAATAATGAGGAGAGAGAGAGAGAGAGAGAGAGAGAGAGAGAGAGAGAGAGAGAGAGAGAGAGAGAGAGAGAGAGAGAGAGAGAGAGAGAGATTTCAAAAAATAAAATGAAACATTTGGTAAATGGTTAATGGTTAATTCATATATAATTTCTTTTATAGGGAAATAATATTGTAACCCGTTAATTGAATTTGAAACAAAAATTTCACTTTTGTGTTATCCTAGAACCGTACATCTCGGATTTAATTACAGGTAACAAGTCTTAAACAGTCGGGGATATAATTACATGTATATATATAAAACGAACCACCGAGGGATAAGAATTTTAATCAAGGTGACGGTCTGGCAATTAACGGGTTGATGTATGCAACATTGCCACCTTTGATCTTCTTTACTATGTATGTGCATGTATTTTTAAAATACACTTATTTGATATACTGTTACTTACACGTATGCAGGTAATGTACACAAGTACAGAAACTCGCTCAAGCTGAGCTCGGTGCAACCAACCAATAGAAATAGCGTTTGTGAAATTTATTAAACTTAGCGACAGTTTGAAGTCTTGTTACCTTCTTACATGTATCAAAACAACAACAATCACATTGAAAAAAAAAACCAAACAGTCTCACTATAATGACTTAATCAAACTACAAAACTTGATACAGTTATTTAAGCATGATTTTGAACTCAATATAAAACATTTTTTTTCAAAGGTTATATTTTACTCTCTTTTATTAAAAAAAATCCGTACAATGGGTAACAATGCGGCGTAGACAATCGCCGTTATTGACGATGTGGTTCTTGTTCTGTGCACCTGACTCCATGAAACATGATATGAGATTGTCCTAGTATTCCGAATTCTTTTAAAAGGGGGGGGGGGGGGGGGGAGGGGGGGGGGGTGTATTTAACAATCGGGTTCGCAATTCAACATAATTATTACACTCCAAGATGGAAACTGGGAACATTGATGATTGAGAAATGAGTACATGAGAAATATGAGAAGTTTATGAGCATTAGATATGAAAAAAACGTCATCATTGGGTAAACATTTCGTTGTTTACAATCTGCATAAGGTATTTTTTTAGCGTTGCATTAGTACTGCACAGCAACATTTACAATGGTCATTCTTATCTGCTGAGGTAAAGAACTGCACCTGTTAGACGCTCACTATCTATACATCATTGTGCGAAATCTTCATCTCTTTTCGGATGGATTTTTAATACACTGATTTTAGGTGGGAAGCGCCTATGGTAATTACCAGAAAGAGCTATATAATATGTAATGAAATTATTAGTTCTGTCTTCCCACAAATGTTTATTTAAAAATAAAATTTGGTGTTATGACTAGTCATAACACCAAATTTTATTTTTAAATAAACATTTGTGGGAAGACAGTTCCTAAGAAATAGATAACAAGAAAGTCTAATTAGATGGATTAAAAATGAAGAACCAAATAACTATTTATTTAGGATTAGAATCTGCATTTTATAGCAAACATGCACCTACAGTATTTTGAAAAATCAACACAATACAATCTCACATGTCTTTAAAAGATTAATATCAGATGAAAATATGAAATGTCTGTACAGTTGTTGATCCAATCAATTGCCATGAGACAGAGTTTAATGTTATGTGCAAATTAAGGTGAAATAACAAAAGAAAATAATTTATTATGAGAAATCATGAGAAAGATATCTGTGATATATGGGAAAATTTATCCTATGTGAAAAATCATGGGATATATCCTATTTTCTTTATTATGTGGGATTTTTTGTCCTATATGGGAGAATTAATCCCATCTTTTATGAATGATGGGATTTTTTCTCCCACATGGGACAATTTATCCCACAATACTTTTTCTCCCATGGGATTTTGGTGGGGTTTGAGATGGGATGAAAAATCCCACCAAAATCCCATGGGATTTTGATATTTGAGAGACAATTACAAGAAAACTAGAGCAATGTGTACATTCATGCTGACATGATAGGATCAAAGTAAAATGTCCCACCAAGATATATAAACAAAAGTAAGCTATGTCCAACGGAAATGGTAGCTAAAAGCCCGGACTTTGTCATGTCCGGACTTAAATGTCGCACTGTTTATGGCATTTATTAATACATAGAATAAAATACATGGTTTTTCAACCCCAAATTATATGAACTAAGGCATGCGCTTTCATAACACTCATGTATCATCATCGTTTATTTCACCTGTTCTCGCATCTTTTTGGAACATCTTTTACACGGATTTCGGAATATCTCGAATCTTTTTCATCTAATCGATGCTTATCTACAGTTTTCACTTCGACGTTATGGACACGTGAGAACACATTTGAGTGAAAATACGCCAGTTTCGAACTTTAATTTTCCAATGTATTACCATCAATGTATAAGCTTCTCCCAGGGAACTAACTGACCAATCCTGACTTAATTTTGTAGAGGAAGGGAATACAAAGTGGAAATGTATTACTCCCTTCGTCCAAAAGGCAATCAATTTTAAATTAATACCGTTAGAATTGACGATCTTAAAAACAATTATATATTTCTTCTTCTAAATATCAAACGGGAGACAGGATGCAATGATATGATGAAAAACTGAAATGTTTTAGTTTTACTTTGATTGATGGGGTTCTAAATCATAGGTAAGGGGTATTTTAATTATGTATTAAAAGCATGTGTAAAGTTAGTGTTTATCATTTCGTTTTAAAGTTACATTTCTACAAAACGCGAGATATGATGAAATATGGAATGTCTTCACAACCAGAACAATGTTGGTATCTTTGCATGTTACTTTGGAAAATGTGAAATTGAGCCTGAACTAACTTTACGTTTATATTGTCACTCACTATTTGCTAATTTTTCAACTTTTAAGTTTGCAACTTGATTTATAAATATACAATTTTGAAAACGAGGCCATATAAATCAAGACGATTCAATTAATTTACCTAAAAATTTATACTATTTGTTTCATATTTTTGCAATAAAGATTTACTTGTGTACTATATTATTTCTTCGAACAATTAAACAGGGGTAATAAAAAAACAAACATAAAACCCCCCAAAAAACAACCAACACATATATTGTGATGAGCTGACTTTTTTTTTAGATATAAGCTTGTTCTTCTAATCAACTAACAAGTAAAAAAGTCGTATATGCGCTTAGGTTGGTTATTTATTTTTGATTTTCGGTTTCTCCTTTTATGAATAAAAGTTCATTGATTTATTTATATAATTATTTATTATATCATTAGTTATCTTATGAATTGATTAAATGTTTTGAAGAATAATGAATTTTACCCGCGTACCTTTTTAAAAAAATTTGTTCGAAAATTAAAAAAAAAGCAGCGGAATTTAACGTAATTTTCAATCATTTTGATAAAGAAATATATGAGTGATTGTGTATTTTTAAATGATGTTTTTACTTTTAAATGACCGTAAAAATATGTTCATATGGTCATCTATAGTTTTTGAGATATGGGGCCCTAACAAATACATATTCTTTATTATAATTGGATTTCAAACATCGGGCTCGAAAACAGCAAAGGCTCCTACCCTGCATGGGGGCTTAAATTTTCGGTGTCATCTACTAGTGGTATATCACTATCACTGTGAAAATGTGGTTAATTGGTCATCTCTAGAATTTGAGATTCGGGTCCCCACTTATAGAACACTATTCAATCATTATAATGGGGTTTTAAACATCGGGCCCTGAAACATCAAGGGCCCCTACCCTGAGTGCTGAAATTTTCAGAGTCATCTTCAAGTGGTAAACCACTGCCACTATAAAAATATGGTGATATGGTCATCTCTAGTTTATGAGACATTGGACCCTATAGAATATGCACTACAATTATTATAATAGGATTTTAAAAATCTGGCTCTGAAACATCAGAAACAAAATTTCTCTAAAACAGAGGTTTATCCTGGATGAAATTTTCACAAACAGACAAACAGTCTGATAGATTTATCAAAAAATTCTTAAAACATTCTCGCTTAATACAATTTCAGAACACAGAATTATGCATATGTGTATAACTTGTAAAACTTTTTTCAATAAATTACCTAAATTAAGTTCTATGTGTAATTCCATTACACACATATTCAACTTTCAGCATTGTCTATAAAAATAATAAATCGGCAAAACGAAACTTAACCTGTACATATGAATGCAGATATACATGTATGCAACCTGGGAGTGTAGAAACATTGATTTTTATCCTTACTGGATTTCCATAAATATTTTTTATAAAATCTGAACCAAAAACGTGAGGGAGAAACCCTACTATGGGGGAAAAGCTACTATATAGTAGCTTTTCCCCCCGGGGGGAAAGGCTACTATATAGTAGGTTTTCCGGGGGGAAAAGCTACTATGGGGGAAAAACTGCTATACAACATTGTTCGTAGTACTTTTGCAGGTCTGGGGAGATAAAGAAAAGCGGTCAAATATAACTTGCTATATAAACGATTTTTACGACGGATAAAAGATCAGACCACTTAGAGGGGTCAAAATGAACTCGTGTGTTTTTCTGTTGGTTGTGGTGGCTGGAGTCGTTTCCACCAAAACGTTTTACCCCGAAATCTCCATTACTGGAGAATCTGGATTAAGATTGGGTCTCGTGGGTAAGCTTTTATCATTGTTTGTTGTAAATGCAATTCATATTCACTTTCATATAGGGCCTATCAGGTGGAAAATATGAAACTTGTAAAAGTTACAAACAAATGTGAAATTCACGTTTCGTGATTGATTCGGGATTTGTGATTACCAAAATCGGTTATTTGAAAACTACACCTTTTCGTCCTATACGATTTAGTACAATATTGAGTATAAACAAATGGTTTTTGTGATCCGTGGGAAAAATTGAGTGCAATTACTTTTAGGATACTAAGTTCAAACGAAAATTAATGTGAAATGCATACTTGTCTGCATTTATGAGGTCTGGTTTAAAGCAACACAATTTGCTTAAAATGAATGTGTTTTTTGTATATTTACCATTCATAGTACTCATTCTTTAGAACTTTGATGACAGACAGAAATAGTTACATTCATCTACACGTATACAAAGTAACGACTTAAATTATTTCGTCATCCGTGTAATTTACAAAATGGTCTAACCACTTAATAAAATAATGTATAAAATATCATTGATAGATGAGGATGGAATAGCACACGTTATTTTCACAATTCGTTCAGAGAACGGAGAAAGGAAATATGTCGTCGAATCTAAAAATGGTAAGTTTTATCATAGTTGTACTCGGGAGGTATGCAAAATCAGGAAGGTCATATTTTATTTTTTTGAGTAAAAATTCTATTGTCATATCATAACCCGCTACAAAGAGCAAAACATTCTTATTTCTTAAACCTATAGGAACATTTATTTTTGAGATCCCTAAAAATACCCAGACGATATTTTTTTCATAAAAGTAAGTACGCACTTGTATACCAAATCGCTAGTGAATTAAATTGTTCTGTTATAATTTATTCACAAACATACTTACATAAATAAACCAAAAATTGGCTTCCTCGACAACAAATGTAGTTTATTTGTGAATACATATCAACACAGATTTCAAAAATCCAAATGTTAACGCCTTCTTTTCTACCTTAAACAACGATGTTACACTTACAAGTAAATGCATTTTTCAGATGATGATATATGGGAGTACGTTGATCTCGATTCCAACTCACAAACAGGAGAATTAGTAGAGTATAAGACCTCTGTACTTTTCCATGACGAGTGGGTTGACAGCAAATGGAACAAAGGTTGAATAATTTTATTTTAAATTTTCACGAACGGTGTAATATTTGATTTGGAAATATGATACTGCTACTGATGAGAAAGTTTTACATATTTATCATGAGATTACTTTTTCCCACAATACTGAAATTCTATTACATGTAACTGTATTTAATGCCAGTAAAGACTATTTAGTATTTAGACACAGAAGCAAATATATATACATATTTTTAAATATCACAGTTGTTCTGATTCCTCGTGGTCTAATGGTGCCAAGGAAAAGTAAGAGATCATACACAGTATTCCGAGATGATTTTAACTCATTCAACAGGGGGTCATACCACGTGGATGTCACGGCCTGGGGAGGAGGGGTATGTTATTTTTTAAAATTTCACATAATTTATAAGTTTACATGTATATAAGTACTGTACAAGTGAGTGATTCACATAGTACTTGAAAAATATTAAAAGATAAAGATTATATATGAATTTGTTTATGTTATTTGTTATTTTTACTAGGGTACCAAAGTGAGATACAGGTGTATCCACTATCAAATTTATTAAAGAGAAATATTTCTCTTTTCAGAACGGAGAATTCCAAGTGTATACACCGGAACATAACAATCTGCATGCTGAGAATGGCTATTTATATATGAAGCCGGTATAGCAGTACTTAATATAGAATTTTTCACACATTTTTCACGCACTCCATTATAAATGTACACAGCTGACACCAGTCTTTTTCTTGCAGACCCTGACGACTGATCATGCTTCATTCGATAATAACAAACTTTATCATGGTCGCATGGACTTGAACGGTATTTTTGTCATAGCTAAAGAACAAGTTGAAAAGTATGATAATTAGGCATAGTATATTGTGCTAAAAAATGCAAGTACTGTATACAAGGTTATCTTGCGCGCCCCATGTTATTTTCGCAAATCTTCACTTGCAAACAGTTTTGCCCCCTCATGAATTTGCCCAGACAGTTGTGTTTTAAAAGATATAGTTTGAACCAGTTCAATTCGCCCAGTCTTAATTGTCCGTAGACAAGAAGAGCGAAAGGAGCGAAAATAAAACGGTGGCGAATATTTCCCTGTTTTAAGTAATACCGTGTTGTAATGTTTGTTTTCTTGTAGAGTTATATCATACCTGTACAAATGGTGCCAACTATGGTTGCTCAAAGACATCTAATGGAAATGAAATCCTTCCACCTATTATGTCGGGAAAAGTAACTTCACACGCATGCGTGAAATACGGACGGGTCAACGTACGTGCGCGTATTCCAAAAGGAGATTGGTTATGGCCAGGTGAATAACGCTATTGGCATTTCTAAACGAGGCTGAACAATATATTTACCAAACTTAATGTATCAAATATCATTTTTGTCCAGCTATTTGGTTACTGTCTTGCAACAAACATTACGGATCATGGCCCAGATCGGGTGAGATCGACATTATGGAATCAAGAGGTAGGATTATTATAGCCAACTAAAACATACTATAACATCAAGTTCAACTTTCAAATCTTGTTTTTGTACAATTCTTGAAGATGATAAATAAGAGACAGTACGAACAGAAGATTTCGTATCACAAGTTTGTCTTTTGTTTGTTACTAGTAGCAGCTAATATGTTTATGCAATTATTGTTTCTTGCATAAATTGCCCATCGCTGAGATTTGCACCTCTTTGAGTTTAGTTAACAAAACATTACATTTTAAATGAACAAATTGTCGTAATTGTGTAATAAAGGGCACTGCTTTTTGCGTGTAAACAAGAGTACTAGTAATTTGAAAAATTGGTGACAACAGTGTTTTATAATTTTATTGAAAGAAGTCGATTCCGTGCGATTAACTTTTGATACGTGTGTATTTTAAAACTAAACTTAAGTCATTATAAGAGTTCGTTATTCTTTGCAAATTCGATATTTATTGCACTTTTTGCCCTCTCAAAATGTGATTTTTGTTGACCGACAAATTTGTAATACGTTGACAGGAAACCTGAGGGCTGTAGAACATGGCTCGGATCACGGAGTTAGTTATGTTGCTTCCACTCTTCACTGGGGTCCTGATGCATCTCATAATGCATACTACCTCACACATAAAGGAAAGTACGACATTCCAAAATTCCGTCTTAAAATCATGCCATCTTCCATAGTTAGCATTTTGTTTCGTGAAATTTATGCATTCAAACAAAGTGGTAAATTATGTCTTTTATGTCTTTTCTAATTCAAGTTCAAGTTTTAGTTAAACTTTTCGTTCAAGTTTAAGTTTCAGTGATAGTTCTTGTTCAAGTTTCGGTGATATTTCTTGTAGACATGCGCCGAGTGGTAGAGACTGGCATGATTGGCATACATACTCCCTCGAGTGGACAGATCATCATATCATGTAGGTCCTTAGTGTTGTTCGCCAAGTCTTCAGCTACCAAATTTGTATCTATATTCCCTTTGCATTCAATTTTTTTAAAATTCCATTTCTATATTCAGAACTTACGTTGATGATCAAGAAATCATGCACATTACAACTCCTGCACAAGGATTCTGGAATTGGGCACATTTCCAAGGTCACAATATATGGGGAAATTCCCATAACGCACCTTTTGATCACTCGGTGTGTACACTTATCTACAGATACAGATTACCATTTTCAAAATCGTATCATTTTCCAATTGCCTTGCAATACTCTGATAAATTTTATCTAACATGGTTACTTAATGTAACGTTTTGTGGAGACACAAACCAAGCAAATATCTTAAAGTTCACATACATTACCATATTTATAAAAAAAAAATTGGGTATTTTTAGATAGAACAGAAACGTCAACTTATTATTTCCTTTGCCTGTGCATTATAGTTCCATCTGATTCTGAATGTTGCTGTGGGAGGAGGCTTTTTCAGTGACAGCGCCCAATACAATACCGCTAAACCCTGGCATAAAGGTTCTTCTCACCCAATGAGAGACTTCTGGGAACACAGGGGCGACTGGCTACCCACGTGGCACGGAGATGACGTCGCCATGTTGATCGATTATGTTGAAATGATTCAATACTAAATTGATTGCCTAATCTTTGTGTTACAATACATGTATATCTATTTTTTAAATTTTTATTTAGACTTAATAAAGGTATAAAGTTAGCATCTGTGTTATGTTTCGCGTAGCGCTCTTTGTATATACCTGAATTGTCGATTACACGATATGGTGGAAATTTAAACTTAAGCTGTTACTTATAGCAACTTGCCTTATAGGGAGTAAGTAAAATACATTGAACTCTGTTTTAAAATTGACTTGTTTTCATGGCATACTTATGTACATAAAGTGCACAATTCCCCATTTCGACACTTTACACATGACCGTTATTTCCATTGGACTTTTTCGTCTACAGTAAAGTCATCTATCTGTACTTTGATGACAAATACCAGTACTTGTGTACGAAGTTGGTAAAGCAGGATTGGATATCCTTTTTCCATTATTTTGATTTTCTAAAATGGCGATATTTTTTGTTTTAAAAGGATCTTTCAGAAGGTTTTCAATATTGATCACTATACTATGGAAACATGAAAATCTATGGACACCAAATTTCGCGGATTGTCAATACTTCCCAAATTCGCGGGGACGCGCCATTTCGTTGATTGAATTAATGATTGATGTACCAGTCATATAGCACTATTTATCCTCATTTTGGTTGGGGTGTAAATTCGTAGGAAATGCGGACATATGAAATCCCTACATTTTGAGCCTTATGCAAACTATATCAACCCCAGGATATTTATATACTTATGTGCTTTTACCAAAGCACTGCAAACATTTATTTTGCATACAAAAGATCTAGAACTGTACGTAATATCTCAAAGATATGTACCATATTTGTTCAAATTATGCCAATTAGTGTTGTTTTGGGTTTCCATTTTTTTTGTCACGCTATTTGAAGCCTTTGATTTGATGTGTCGCATGCTGGTTGTTAAGCATGCATCAAATGTTATTTTTAATATCAAGCTATTTGGTTACAGTAACTGTCTTCCACCAAACACTTTATGCCGTGGTCAAGATCGGATGGAATTAAGTTTTAGGGTTGTTTCAGCAGTAATCTGTAGTCGTATAAGTTGGGACACTTTTCAAAGATGTTTCATACATACCGGTATCATAAAAAACGTACAATAGAACTTCAATAAGGTAAAATCACTGCCAATTATTACGAAAAGACAAGCACGTAGTTTGTGACGTCATGCAATGTAAACTTTGAGGCTGCTAATTGTCCTGACTTAGTTTGCATAACTCTGACGTATACCATGGACCAAGGGACTGTTGTCTTTTAATCTACAGAGCATTTACAATACCACATTTGCTATTTATCTACTAGTATTTGAAAAACACAAATTTTTAATAACAAACGGTTACAGGTGTTTCTAAACAAAGCTTTTTAATAAAAACTAATCACAAAGTGTGTGAACGTCTAGTGGTATTTAGAAATTAATATTGGAAATTACAAAAGCAGACGTGCAGGTGTCATTTGCGAGGTGTACATTCTGTTTTAATTGAGGTGGTATTGGGACATCTGTCGATAATGCTGTGGAATGAAACACGTCATAATTGAAATACTTTTACTGGTTGAGAATTTTACATTATTTCACACAAAAAATACGTTTTCAACATTTTTGGAAACGTAAAATTTATTAAAATCCCCGTGTGATTCAGAATCATGATTTACAGATTCACTGCGCTACGTTGTTTGACGACAATTATTGGAAAGAAACTATTTATAAAATTACACTTGATTTTATTGTTTATTTCGATAAATAATAAGTCAAAACATGGAGGTGTCACATGCCACCTTAAATGATTCATGTCGTCTTTTTGTGCAGTTTTTTTTTTTAGCTCACCTGAGCTGAAAGCTCAAGTGAGCTTTTCTGATCACATTTTGTCTGTCTGTCCGTCTGGCCGTAAACTTTTCACATTTTCAACATCTTCTCAAGAACTACTCAGCCAATTTCAACCAAACTTGGCACAAATCATCCTTAGGCAAAGGGGATTCAAAGTTGTGAAAATTAAGGGCCACATTCTTTTTCAAGGGGAGATAATAAGATATTAATGAAAAATTTTGAGAATTTTTAAAATCTTCTTCTCAAGAACCATAAAGCCAGGAAAGCTATACTTGTGTGGAAGCATTTTCAGGTAATTTAGATTCAAAGTTGTGAAAATCATGACCCCCGGGGGTAGGGTGGGACCACAATGGGAAGTCGAGGTTTTACATAGAAATATATAGAGTAAATCTTTAAAAATCTTCTTCCCAGAAATTAATCAGCCAGGAAAGCTGAAACTTGTGTGGAAGTATCCTCAGGCAGTGTAGATTCAAAGTTGTGAAAATCATGACCCCTGGTGGTAGGATGGGGCACAATGGGGGGGGGGGGTCAAAGTTTTACATAGGAATATATAGAGTAAATTTTTAAAAATCTTCTTCTCATAAACTAATCAGCCAAGAAAGCTGAAACTTGTGTGGAAGTATCCTCAGGTAGTGTAGATTCAAAGTTGTGAAAATCGTGATACCTGGGGGTAGGGTGGGGCCACATTGGGGGATGTTAAAGTTTTACATATGAATATATAGAGTAAATCTTAAAAAATCTTCTTCTCAGAAACTAATCAGCCAGATGATTCTTTATAATTCTTAAGACTTTGGCTACAGGACAATTCTTCGGCCTCACAAGAAGGTTCAGAGTTTGATGTAGCTTTATATCACATATATAAACAATTGTTAAGGATCTTTTTGAGAACTGCAATACTCAGCATGTGATATGACTATAAAATCATCCTGTTGGAAAAGGGACTTAGTCTAATGATTATAAACATAAGAATATCCAGGGGGAAAATGGATTGTACTATTGTACATTGTCCAGATAGTTTGTATTATGACTCCATTAAGCTGATTTTATCATACCTATTGTTCCTCAGGTGAGCGATGTGGCCCATGGGCCTCTTGTTTAGACATGCTCCAAGTAATAAGTACATGCACATATTTCTATACAACAAAATTATTGCTGAAATAGTAACAGTGTAAGGACTGCATTAATTTAACTCTTTTATATGATTTCCAAAGCAAATTAAAATACATGTATTGCTTGATTTTCACATGCATGGAAGTGTATTTTCTCTGTTGCTTAATATGGAAAGTCAATATTCTTGTTTTTCTCTCACATTAAATCCTTATCAAACTTATTACGATATAAAAGTTTGAGAACTTTTTATAATTGTGGAAGAAGAATGCTACATGTTGCTTAATTTGCTATAATCCTTTTCTACAACAGTGAGTAATGAATTAATGTATAAGATAAATCAGTCTAATTTTAATTGATTTGAAAATGCCATTTGATAAATAGAAATATTGTTTTATTGTATTATTTGACCAAATTATGAATATAAAAATAAAAGAAACTTTCTTTTGTGAATATTCTGAAATTTGGCCCAAATTCAAGGTCACAATATACATGGGAAAATTCTACCGACAATGTTCCTTTCTTATCATACTGTGTTTGCTATGCAACTGTACATAATAAGTTAATAAAATCCTTAATGATCGCTTATGTTAAAACGATTCAATATACCGAAGCATGTTTAATTGATAAACATACATTTCTAGTTTGGTAGATGAGAATACATATCATATAAAATTGGTAAATCAAATTAACATTGATATGTTATCATTTCATCAATTTGAATAATCGGACACATACCGAAAGTATGAAATGTTACGATCATTTACAATTATACTGTACATGTACATGTGCTTGTATTAAATATTGCGTCTCTATATTAAATATCTTGTACATTTCTTAAATTCTTAGATGAATTCCATCTGACCTTTTTCCTTTAGATAAATTTATGATAAATGAAACTGAGGGTCGTTGCACTACTCATTAGATCCAGATATATTTTTAAACATGGTTTTTGTAGCCATTATTTATTAATTTTGAATAAGAAAAAGAGAAGCATAGGTTTTGACTTTGAGATCTTTCCTTTATTTTTATTCAAAGAACCGGAAGTTTATTTTAACCATCTAACTCTTGTTATTTTTTTCTTCTTCTTTTTTTCTGCTTTGTATGTTTAAAGTTTTCGAATTAAGTGAAGCAATTTATTTGAGACCATATGCCATTTCAAAGATGTTTGGCTTTTAGTAACCTTTCAATGAATGTAGGCCAAACTACAAACATTTTGATATTTACCAAAGTCCCTCTTCATATGCATTCTAGAATTAGCAACAGATATGAATAAACATTTGAAAGTACATTTAATGGGAGTGTAAATTTTCATTCACCTTTTTATCAATAATCCTTTTTTAGAAGAAAACGTTGACCTTTTAGTGTACTAAATGGGAAAGGTACATTTGACGGCCATTGTTGATTGAGAGATGTTAAAAATAATAGATATTTTAAGTTCATTTTTTTTGTTCTTTTGGTGCTTTCGATTTATTTTTGCTGTTGTCTAATTCTTTACTACCGAGACAAAACTTATATAACAATTTTGAGGCAACTTCTGCTTGATCACCATTTATCATCGAATAAAAAATTCCGGTATTCAGCATCCAACAAAGAACTGAGTGGGGAAAATGGTATGGATTGTTCGGGTAGAAAGCATACATATAAATCATTCTACAATTACTGGAGTAAATATCTTTTTAAAAATGTAAATATTACTTGGAGTATGGCCGTGAGTCGGGATCAATGATTCCAATACACAAAGCTAATGGCTCCTATCTCCCGTAGTACTAACGAGACGATCAATTCCCTTGGATCAAGGCATCTGAAAAGAGGATGTTGCAATGGGAACAGGTAGGGCGATTTCTTTTATAAAATCTACCCATGCTTCTATCTATTGGAAAGGTTTGTTCTTTGTCTCTTGTTTTGGAAACACAAAAAAATAAAAGAATCAAGGTTTTTTCGTTTTTTTCCTCAAATGTTTTAATCTCATTTTTTTCCGTTGATATGAGTGATGTTTCGCTGATCATTTTGCGTTGTTCCAATTAACTAGTAAACGTTAATTTTGGCGCGTTTATTAATTATTACTGTATTTTTTTGTTTAAAAGAAATGTACTGTTTATTTTTGTGCTTTAAAATGTTTCCATTAAGTGCTCAAAAGGAATTTAAGATGAGCTCTGTCAACCAATAAGTCCATCGATTTTTATTTGGTTTTAAAAGTAATATTTCATCACCATCGATTATTATTTTGTTTTAAAATTAATATTTTTGGGTGATAGTCGTGCACCAAGGCGTTTTCATTGATTGTGCCACGCTTGGTAGATTTGTCCTTAATTAGGTAGAGCAAATACACACAATATGATTTTACTCTGGACTGAGTTGATATCAAATAGAAATGTCTCCTTTTCCAATTAACTGTATAAGGTTCGACAGAAATTAATCCATTTCCTAGTTTGAGTATATTTTCACTTCCAATTCTTCTTTGTAGTCAGTTCTAACAGTGACGACCTTCTTCCTGACGATGTTCAAATGAACATGTCCGTACTTCCAACTTAAATTTAAGATTTTTGGACTGTGTATGCTGTATGAATAGTAAGAAATTTAGGTGTTCAAAAGGGAGATTGTTAAAACACACATTTTCATTTAGCGGTAAAGACTACCCGTAAAATAAAACTTGTATCTTCTATGTTTAAGGAATAAAAGTACGAATTCTATCCATGTTTATGAACATGTTGATTCTTGCAAATGTAATTTAAGCAATATATTGTACTTGGTTTTAGACGTGTATGAATGGAGCGCCCCACTTTTTCTAGAAACAAACCTTTTTATTGAATCTAAAAATTTAAGGGAACCCGCCTCAACCCCCCCCCCCCCCCCTTGCTTGTCAATTTTTTGGGTTAACCTAGCACCCCACTTATAAAAATAATGTTACGTATCTCATTTGTGTATTTTATTTCCTTCGACCAAAGATGAATTCGAATATAAATAAATCAAAATTAAATCAGTTTAAATTTCCGTGGCATGTTATCCATAAGGGAGGTAGTAAGATTTCATCCTAGCCCCCTCTAGTGAGTATGTAAAATACGCCATGAGATGTTATACATATAAGTATATGGTAAATATAAGTACCAAATTTAATTTCTGATTTCAGATCATATTTTTATATCAACTCTCCTCAGGACTCGGGGTACATGGCTACTGGCCTTATAGTTGATCAATCGTTGTTTTTTCAATCGTTGGAAAATACTAGTAGTGCTAGCTGATCTGGGGCGTGCATAAATATAGATGTTGACAGGAATTGATAATAAATTCTGTATACAACACACCCATGGATTGAAAACGTAAATAGAAAACATTATATGTACATACACCGAATCAATTTCAATGGCACTGATACTTCCGTTGTCATTTGTATTTACAAGCTGTATTATTCAACCGCAGCAGTGCATGAGGGAGTGCCATTTGCTATATGCAGCTTTCTATCTGCAAATGAAAATTTTAATTATTAAATTGGCTATAATCAAGCTTTTAAATGTATCATTTGAAAACTTTTTCAATGAAACAATTCTGACTCGCTCGTAAACTATTGTAAAAATGCATAATGTCTATTGTTAGTGTAAATCCAAAACGTGACGTAAGTACATTTGTATGATGATGTTGACGCTCATCATTTAAAACAAAAACAAAACACACACAACAATAAAAATCGATGCCTAGCACCGGAGGTAGTTCATGATATCAATTGTTTGGTGCTCATTGCTTGCTTGCATGTTTTTGTATTTACTGCAAGATATCAATTGTGAAAGTAAAAGGAAAGACATTCACACGCCCCCCCCCCCCCCGAAAAAAACAACAACCAGTGTTATACTAAATGTACGATAGACTCTTGAACGACCGTGTGTTCGAATGATGGACTGTCTTTTAGAAAACAACATACACAGTGTTTAATTTAAGAACCATATGATAAACGCGTGATATTGAAAACATGACCAGACAACCTCTCTCTCTCTCTCTCTCTCTCTCTCTCTCTCTCTCTCTCTCTCTCTCTCTCTCTCTCTCTCAAATCAAATCAAAGTACTGAAGAACTGACGGGAGTTGATTTTGTCGATGTTTATTTATTTTAAAATCAATGATATGTTATTTTGTATGACAAGTACATGTATACGTAGTTTCTAATTTGAATTACGCATATTTTTATAATATGAATTTTTGAACTTTTTCGACTAGAATGTCGAGAAACCTCCATATGAATCATGTTAAATAATATTTAAAGATAAAATTAATTCAATCAAACTATGTATCAGTGGTAGAAATATTTCTCGAAAATTGTATGGATCCAAGCAATATTGAACTCTAGTCTCGTTCAACCAAACACTCGGCTGACACCGTAAATCTCCGACAAGGGTTTACGGAGACAGCCGAACGTCGAGTTGAACGTGACTATATTAAACTCTGGCGTAGGAATACATACGACTACCAAAAATATTTAAATTGTTCGTACCATTTAAAATCTGACTATTTTTTAGGTATTTGTAAATAAGTTTCCTTGAAAAACAATGCTTTAGCATACATTACATCGAATTCATCAATTATTTTCAAGAACTAGGTCTTGTCAGGAGCAATGATTTGTGCTGAGGTTCAAACACTGTTTCACTTTCGGTTTGTCCGAGTGACTGCATAGGAGAGTTGATTAAAAATCAACTCCCAAAAAGATATTGTGATATATTTTATTGAAGCACTGGTCTTAGAATATAAACCAAATAATCGAAGTATTGAAGTACTTTAAGCCGCATTTTACGACTTACGACATCTCATTCTTAATGCTGCTCACTTCCTCTTCATGTCCGGTGAATGTTGGGTTTTAAACGCTTTACGAAAGATCGATTTATTGAGAAATTCCATTCAAGCATAATTTTAAGTTATTACACGAACACAAGTAATCAATAAATCATTTGATTTGGGGAATCCGCGGATTAAACCATAGCGTGGCTTCACCAACATCAAAGTATTGAGAGTATTGCAAACAGGATATAAATTTTGCATTCTAAACACTCTTGAAATTAGGTCAACATATTAAGGAGATTTTGGAACAGAAAAAAACATCCTAAAGGTAGGTCATATCCAGTGGTAATAAATGGGACTTTGAGGTTTTAGTATCCTATGCAGGTCTACTTTACTTTTGAATATTAGAGTTTTTACTGGGCGAGTGAGTGCTTTGATGATCAGGTAAATTTAACTTTAATCTAATTGAGTTATAATGTTTATGCTGTTGTTATTCACTTGTTTGTTGTTGTTTTTGGAGTTTTAAAACGTTACAATTAAGAACCTTAAAGCGGAAATCAAAAACAGTGACGGGTGTAAAGTTTGATTGGCTCACAATCCAGAAGTAAGAAACGTAAAATAGTGTCAATGATGGTGGCTTTAAAATGCTTAGTACAATAGACTATTCTAGGACTGGGACCATCAAAAATTGTTTGTGAGAGAAAATAAGAGAAATTTATTTGAAACACTTATGACTATTTGGATCTTGATATTGAACTTTAGAATTGATAATTGGGGGTTGTTTGGGATTGACTGTTTCAATAGGATTAAGGATTAAAGCAATAGGATTAATACTGTTTAAGCATTGCGGTTATAAAGTTTTATAGTTCCATTGAAAAAAAATCGACGCACATCTGCAAATATTTATGACCTTGTAGAAAGTATAACATGAAGGTTCGATGGACCAGGTCTTTGCATCTACTGATATCACGCAAAAGACAATTTCAGTCGAGATACGCTGGCTAATACCAACCCGCCCATGACACATTATTTGTAAGATGTAAATACTTTAATGGATTCAAACGAGAAATCTTCGACCGGAATACTTTGTCTTGCTTTCCCGGCCAAAAAAAAAAACTATCTTGGTTTGCCAGAAGCCTGATAAGGAAAACAAGGAAACCGTAAATCAGGACCATGCACGATCCCATTGATTTGTCTATTTTATCGTCATTTTAATTAGCATACAACATCTGTTGTCCTTAAACTCTCTACCCGGTTCGGCTAAAGTATTTGTCTTTGCGCTCCCTAATCAAGAATTAATCATCGTCGACTATTCCTTTAATTATACTATAGAACCCTTTGCGCCGTTTTTCTAGTTAAGGCAATGGTTTTATAATATAAATGTTTCCTCGGAGATGTTTTTGCACGTCTCCATTAGGATAATTTGACAGGTATTTGGACTAAATAAACCGATTAATCATACAAGATCGAGAAGTAAATTCCGTACATGCACCAACTTCTTTGTCAACTTATTTCATAGATTTTTCTCCACACAATAAATCCAATTACAAAACCCAAACAAAAAAGTACCTCTTGCATATTCGGTATAAAATTCAATCCGATTTTGTAAAAAATATATAACTCAATTGCAAAACACCCCCTTAAAAACAAAACAAAACACCCCCCCCCCCCCAACAAATTGATTAAAACCTCTAATATGTTCTTGCAACCAAGCAGACAATCGAAAACATTTTTGTCTATCATAAAAATAATGACCAAAAAGTCAAGGAAATTACTATATTATTTGTATGCATGTATACCATACATTACAACATAAATAAAAACCGACGTTTGACCGTGTCCATAAAGTATGCCACACAATCAGATGAGCATGTGTACATGTAAGAGTAATCTTACACTCAGTGCAGTCGAAGTAATGACCCGGTACCATGTTATCAGTATCTTGAGTTCCGGGTGGATTCCTGAACTACCGGAGACAAAATTATTTAACATGCATGTATGTACCTTTGAGTTCATTACATGTACATGTTATTGTAAGAATACGGAGGACACAATCTATATAGACTATACATCTCATGGTTTACATAGAAATTTACACATGTAAAGTTCTACATACATTATTTAACAATACCCACTATATAGGGTGTGTTCCCATTTCGCCCTAACTGTGAAATACGCAGGCACGTAGGATCGGAGGGGGGGGGCGAGGGGGGGGGCTTGCCCCCCCCCCCACTTTTTCTCGCAACAACAAATTTTTTAAAATTGACAAATAAAAATTTGAATTATCCAGGAGTTCCCCCCCCCCCTTTTTTGGGAGTATGTAAAAAATTGATATGAAAATAAGGAAATTAGGATTGAAATTGAAGTTATATACTACGCCACCCCCCCCCCCCCCCCCCACCACGGTTAGGATTTTTAAGATTTGGGGAAATTCCTAATTTCCTTTTTTTTTTTTGGCTTGTCAAGATATTTTGGATGAGTCTGCCCCCCCCCCCCCCCCACTTTCAAAAATGATGCTACGTGCCTGATACGGGTATAAAAGTAGTAAGGCGAAATGAGAATTTCTTTGTAAAAATTCTGTAAAAACAGATCTTGTAAATTGAAAAGATTTTTATAATTATTACTTAATTACATGGTTAAAAAGCATGAATATTTGGGATTTAAAATGAAAAATAAAGATTAATAATAAAAAAAATCATTTTAATTGTAAACTTTACTCTGTAGTCATAGTAAAGTGAAGATCTAGGTGATGAAAATTTTACAGACATTTTAGTAAAGAACATTTAGCTGATATAAAATAAGATCCACATGTAAATTTTCATTAATTCCTGAATATGCCATATCACTTTATTTTTTCTTAGAATATAAGAAGGAATAAATGATGATGATGATGATGATGATGATGATGATGAAGATGATGACGATGATTACATGGTGATGATGATATTAATGTTCTATAAGATAAATGTAACAATGTGCATATTTGATAAATGATGAGACCGAAGACGAATATATACTGTTGTCTTGAGACTAATAAATGCTACCAAATACCCCAAATTATATTGCTTGGCAACCAGAACGCAGTGCCCATCCGTGTCATTGTTGCGTTTTAATCGATTACGGTAATACACTTCCTGTGCAGGAAAGCGCGCGCCACACTCTGATACCCGACTAATGCATGAAACATTCTGTGTGGATATAGCCTAGACCGGATTATAGGATAATCATGTATAAACATATTTAATATGAACGGTAAGTTCATCTGGAGTCCTGATGTTACCGAAACGGAAAGTGATGATTTTATTCTTTAATTCTAACTTTGCTTTTAAACATGTTTTGAAACATCTAGATCTACCCATATGAAATATTAAAACCAACGTTAGGCCCGTTACGTTTAGTGACTCTGTCAGTGTAATGAATAGCAGTAGACAAGTAGAATCTCACTGGGATTTAACAATTTAAATACCTCATGAAAAGCCTGTAAGAATTCAGAAAATTGATTTGTCTTACGTGTAACTATACAATTATAAAAATAGGTATGCATGTACCTCTTGAAAACATTTTGACAATGAACCACAGATAATTGATCACTATTTCAATCATTTGGAAAGACATTTTTTATTAGACAGAGGACTTGTTAAATTGGCAGTTAAGGTGGTATGGGACATTTCCATGTTGTGATGTAGGGCCTATAACTATTAATTGTTTATCGAAACAAACAATAAAATGAAGTGTAATTGCATGTATATATGTAGTTTCTTTCCCAATATTGTCACCTAACAGCGTAGCGCAGTGGGTTAGAGGGTTTACTATGAATCTGTCAGTCATGAGTTCGAATCCTGCTTGGGGTTTTACCGTACAATTTTTACCTCTCCTAATATTTTTAAAAGCTATTTTTTGGTTACCGGTAAATATTGCAAAATTTGAAAATTCTAAACCGTTGAAAGTTTCAATTATAATGTATATGTACGTACTTTAATCCACATTAACATCGACAGATGTCCCATACCACCTTTACTACTGTGAAAGTATTTTGCACATATATTGTTGTTAATACATGTCTACGATGTGGGTTTGAGGAAAGAACTGTTGCCCCGATATTATCCTGGTTTTATTTAACTACATGTACATGAACTAAGTCAATAACAACTGCATACAAACCAACAACCTTTAGAAATTGATATATCAAACAATTTGATAGACTTAATGATAAGATATATCAGGGACGTACATACCAGTACTTCCCTGCATAGATATAAATTGATTGGCAAATGTACCGTACACTTTTTTCTCTATGGCCAGAATATATGCCAGATAAGAAAAAAATATTTAATCTTTTACCGCCAACTTGGTGGCGCCAAGTCATTGTTTGGTTGCCACCATATAAACCACTATATAGACAATTGGTGGCTCCCACAAATAAGTGGCTGCCAAATAAGTGAGCAGATATAATTTGGGTTGTTATTATGTTATAACATATTCTTTTAATACACAAATCCTAAAGAATTCAATGTTATTTTCCTTGTCAGTCATATATCTTTTAAGTCGATCTGCACAGCAATCTGAATTTGTTCATTTTAGCTTAAGCTCACTGTACAGTACGTAAATTGTTAATTTGAATGATATATCATAATGGATAAAAGAAATGTTTTATTTTTAAGAATTATGTATCTGAACATTAAGGAAGAAATATGCTGTTAGTAATGAAACTAAATAAAAAAAAGCAAGTGGTTTATCTATTTTGCTTGGAAAAACATTAAAAAACAACTTATTAATTTATAGAGGTTGCTTAAGTAGTCAATGCTGTAAATTTCTTGACAACTCATCTACATGTACCATAGACAACTTGAATCAATTTTCATCTCCTGAGAATAATTGGCATTTTCTTGATCAATATCATTGTAAAATAAAATGTTTCTGTATTAATATTCAGGGAAGAAAAAACGACAATTTTTAAAACAGAAGTTCTGTTTCATTGTCCTATCTTACCTGCATAAGGCCATTTAAGTAAAGATCAAAATACCCCGGTAATCAATTCATCTGTTTACAAATGGATTGTTATAATTATGTATTGCAAAAATAAAATTTTCATCACATTTGAATAAAATTCTTACATTTTAATGGCTTACTGAAAATTCTTTCACATTAAAATTTTTAATTTGTCAAAAATTAAAATGTACAAAAAATACTGGTTATATTTTTACTGAAAAGTGAACATCAGATATGGTATGTAGTTACAAAATGCACTGATATTGCTTTGTCATTGAGGTGAAAATAGAGCACTGTATCAGATGAAAAATTTTAGATGATGGCCGGAGCATGTGCATCTTCCTTGCACCAACAGGGCTCACAAGACAAAGTTTTTAGTCAATATTGATACTAATTAACTTTTATATGGCAACAACAACCTACCTTTACATATCAATAAAAGCATTTTTGCTTCTGTACAAAAGTTTATATAGACGAATCCTTGAGATTTAAATAATATTTCTTTTTGTATATCAATATTATATTTTCTTTTGTTCTAAATTCATATGCATGATGACAACTATTGTTATATTTATTTAAGGAGAGGAGACTTGTAAGTTGTTAGAACTTGTTTCTAATCCTTTTGTTTAATCAATAGAATATGTTCAAAACACAAAAAAACACAGGACAAAGTTGACACAGGCTTTAAGACAAAGTTGCGAAATGGCAACTCACTATAGATTTAAAATACCATTAAATTTTTCAGATTGAGGTCACCAATAGCAAAAAAGTATGTTGCATTCAGATATTTGTATATTTGTTTGATGAAAAAAAATTTTAGGAATAGAGTTTGGGATCCTCGAAATGTTTTCTTTATGTAACTTAAGGTAATGTTTTACATTTGAAACAAAGGACATTTCACCATCCACCCAACCATATCAGCCATTATAATTATATCACACACATTATCATAAACTTTCTTGACACTGAAAGTTAATTATTTCATTCTGATGTATTTGCAGACATAACAAATCTCCAATATTTTTGCATTGTTGTGAGTTTTATCACAAAATGAGGGGACTTTGACCAGATACTAAATTTTCCACATTGGTTAAACAAAATCATTTAAGATAATTCCTTTGGTTTGCATGCAATATCTCAAAGACAGAGCAAAACATGTTCCTTCAAGTGGTTAGCCAATAAAACATCTTCAACGATTATGTTTATGGAACTGAAACTGATAATCATGCTGGCAGATTACCATAATGGTTTTATGACAAATCCGCCATCTTGACTATTTTGTCTATTGTTTAAACCAAATAAGATAAAACCTGACCAAGTAGCCTAGGATATTTTTGTTCCGGAATGGCCACCATGCGCATGCAGCTTTTAATTTAACTTGCAAAACCTCTAGCAAAATATTTTTTAGGTTCCAGATGCAAGTTTATAAGATCATGAGTTAAATTCAAATCCTAGGGAATTTTATTCATAATATTTAGTTAATTTTTGAAAATCATTCACGTTTTAATATGAAACTGCATATTTTTGCACATATATTTATATACTTCTTATGCATCATACTATCCATCATAACCATGTAATTTTCTGTTGATTTGATCATGAGAAACTTTATCAAGGTGCACTGTGAGCCACCTTAAACCATTTAGCTATAACAAGAACTGTTCTTCAGTTTAAAACAAGTCAAAAAGTATAATTCAAGCCTAAAATCCTATTTAATTTGATATTTTCAATATTTCTTACAAAGCTCTGAATTTTCTTCCATGAGGTTTAGTAATATCACAGTATGACGTACAGTAGTAACAAATAGCAACAATTGTTCCTTTAAAACCACCCAACCTATTAAATTTGCCAAAAAAACTTTCATCAAAAAACACTGTTGTTTTTAACATATTACCTTGCATTAGTATAGATAAATGGTTAAACGCAGTTGTTCTCTTAAGAGAAGGGTCAAAACATATAAAGAATGATTAGGCAAATGTGATGCAATAACTTCAACATAACTGGGTTTTTTTCCCCTGCTGTAGCAAATATTTATGTTTTGATTCTAAAAGAGGAACAGCATTTTTTGCCAATTTCTGAATTGATGACTCAGATAACATTAATTGCAATTGCATGAACACATTTTTTGCAATCGATTGATTTTTTCACTTTTTTTTTGTACTTGAGATGATATAGCAAAATTTAGCAAAAATAGATCCTTGCATAAAAAATCCTGTTGTATGATACAGTGTAAATGTTTTATGCAGATGTAAAAACAAAATGGTGGTGCAATTAAACCATGTAGTAAGAGATCTTTAAAGAATCATGGGTTTTACAACTCAACTGAAAATATTAGCAATAAACTGGAGTGTGCTACCAGTTCAGTGCAGCACATACACTGTAGTGCCTTATTGGATTTATTTAATAACACCAATCAACATGTTTAATGCATGCATTTGATCACCACGGCTACACTAATCAATAAGCAATAAGTGACAATCGACCAATATGATTCAAGTAAATAAGTCAGTTCTGAGGATTAAATTAAGAGAAACTAATGCTATTTTTGTACTTTAAAATTCCAGTCGTTGGAAATAATGATGATGCGAGGCCGAAGAAGATGACCTAACTAAATGGATAAGAAGGTTACAAAGGTCAGCCCCGCTGATCCGATGGACACCATTGAAAACATGGAGTCGCCTAGCCACGGGAAGAGTCTGATCAGTCTCCATTACAATGAGGAGGCAGTGGATGCAGAAAATGTGGGGGCAGCGCCTGTGGTAAGACGCAATTAAAATTTGAGCATATACCTAAAACCAATGGCAAGGTAGAACTAAAAAATATCTGAATGGCAAGATACAGTTAGAATGTTAGCATACCAGCAGCCAATGGCAAATAAAGTAAAAGATATCAATATGGCATATGATATGGTTAGAAGTTTATGGCAAAATATGTCAATGGCTAGATACTGTTTGCCATTGGCTGTAGAACTTTGGCATATGCACAGCCAATGGCAATGTAGAACAATTAAAATATCTATCAAGGACTAGATACAGTTAGAACTTTAGTGTACATGCAGCCATTGACAGTTTGAACTAGATCATAAAAATGCTATGATGCAATTAGAATTTGAACAACTACTTAAAGATTAGAGTAAGAACCTAAAATGAATTATTAGGAATTTGAGCATGGCCAAAGCTATGATGATGTGGCAAAATGATAGAACTAGATCAGCTAGAACAATTGAATTAAAAATTACACATTTTTTTTAACTTTTGCAATCTCTCAGCCATATATAACTGTGACCATACCAATGGTAGAATGAGAACTTTTGTTTACTTTATAGAGTGTACATTTCATATTATGAATTAAACTAAATCATAGCAGCTAGTGATAAGATACACAATGCCATCATAAATAACTTTTGCAAACCTCAGCCAGCGGCAAAATATAATATAATCATGGTAATTGTATTATAGAATTAAAACTATGTTTGATAATCATTACCTATCCTCAGAGTTTTAAAAAAATTGCAAAGAAACTGCAGCTGTAAATCAATTAACACATATAGGGTCATTACCCGGTCATATGCATCAACATACATGTACATTCACTGATTCTTTATGTTATCAACCCCAACTTATTTTGATAGCAAGGTATATCAACTATAAAGAATATCCCCTGCTTTTCTATTATTGCTCAGTGTTAAAAGTTTGAAAAGCATTGATGTTTTTGGTAAATACCATGTATTGTAAAACATGTTTTCACTAGAAAATATCCACTAATATACAAATATTAATGAAATACTGTATACAGGGTTATTTTCACCCCGTGTTATTTTCGCCTTTTTCACTTGCAAACGGTTTCGCCCCATCTTGAATTCGCCCAGATAAAGTTGTTCTTAGAGAGATTACTGTAAATGTATCATATTTGGTGTGTACAATATTTGGCAGAAATTAATTTTTGAACAAGTTGGCTTGGGTTTGAATTAGCGTATTCCTGAATGTGATTATTCTAATACATATATACATGGCATTTTGCAATGTACTTGATTTAGCGGAAGCCACATTCTGCCAAAAGCGCTAAGTAGAATACACAGCCAAATGTACTACGTACGTTTACAGTAATTGAGACATTGGAATGTCTTAAATTCGCCCACTGACGACGAGGGCAAAAGGGGTGAAAATAAAACAGGGGTGAATATTTCCCTATATTTAGTAACCATTTATGACTAAATTTTGGTCTGATGATGAGCAATACTTTTTGTCATACAGGAGACAATGACGTACCAACAAAGATGGATCAGGGACAACATCAAAATGAGAGTCTGTACGAAGTTTGTGGAGAAGCCAACCAACGTCAATAGGTAAACAAGCTTTTTCTAAAGACATTCTCTTTGAGATTGAAGAAACTGGGAAGTTATATTTTAGGGGATTTTATTTTGATTACAACAAAACGTCCATATAAGCTATAAAAGCAGACTAAATGATTCTATTACAGCTATTGGGTCACAGATATCGATAGGATGCCACTTTATAGATATTTGTCTTTAAGAACCGTTCATTTCATGCAAATAATCTATATTTGATACTTAACAAAACCTAAAATAGATTCAATTCTCATAATGTATTAAAGTCTCGATGATGCGCGTTGCTCCAAAACAAGGGAAGGCTATGACGTAGTTTGCGTAAATGCGTAACATATTTTGTTAACTTTAGAAAGTGTACTTTTAAATTACCTTATCATTTATTACATCTGCGGTTGAACTTCATTACACCATTCAGTGCACCCCTCCCCCGCAAGTTAGTTGACAGCCAGTTGTATACTGCTGGTACATTTAATGATTTTATTCTGTTAATCTTATCTGTTTGATCAGTCTCGTTTCTCTGTTACTGAAATTTGTAATCAATAGAAATTTAAATAAATTGCTTTAGTTCATTATCTCACAAACATGGAAACTTTTGTACAGATTTTGACCATACAGTCAATGAAATATTGCATGAGGATCAACTATACTCACTTCACAGAAGCTAATGTGTATTGGAAAATATAGATTTTCTTTTCTATATGTATTGACGTAGAGTAATGTTTGATGACAGTGTGCGATATATATAGTATTGTGTGTGAATGTATAATTTATATATAGACTATTGTCAGGGTAAAGTTTTATGAGATATGAGAATGATAGTATTAACATAGATATATAAATACAGTTGTAAGGCTACAATAGAAAAGATTATATCTTAATCAAATAATGATTTATCAAACATCTTTATTTGACACACATGCTCTCACGTTTGACTCTTTTGACTGTCACTCTTTATCTCAATATATTCACAGTGATACATGTAGTAATGTCACAATCAAAATATTTTTTGCACAAATTCATTTATTTAATGTGTAATTTTTTTTATTATTAGAAAATTGGTTGGTGGATGATAAAAATTTGTTACCATTAAGTATGCTAGTCTCTCTCTCTCTCTCTCTCTCTCTCTCTCTTAAAATAGATACTATTAGATACTATTGGTGATCATTTCCGTAACAGTACTCCAATAATTTGTTGATTTTTATTAGTGTTTTATTATTTCTCCTTGATTGTGAATGTTTATGACTCTGGTAGCTGGCATGATATTCCTGTGTTTTGATTATTAGTGACTTGTTGCCTCCTGTACGAGTCCCAGGCAAAGGTTTACCAGGGTAAGACCTACACCGACTGACTTCATTTCTTATAATCAACTCTACACCTTGTTATCCATTTACAATTGTGATCTAGAGTCTATAGTTACAACTTCCATTGCTGGCAGATTTAAGCTTATGCATGAAATGCAATTAAAATGGATGCTAATTAAGATAATACAATGAAGCTATAGATTAGATCAATATTGGCTTTTGAGAAGTAGACATACAGCCTCATTTAAAAAATGAGTAAAAGTTGGAGCTGGTTGCAATGATGTTTATTGACTCAATTAAATCTGAACTTATAATGCACTGACATGTTATCTCAATGGTATTGGCATAAATGAATGCATCTGACATTAAGAAATGAACACACATGGCAGGCTAATTATATCCTTATTCCAAATTATCAGACTCTGGTTTAAATTTGTGATTAATAATTTAAAAGTTAATATTTGGGTAAAGTACGTTTGAAATAGCAGGTATTAATCTTTATGAATAAAATACATTATATAAGCTTCAATTCATTTTTTTCTCATTTTCAAATACATTTGTATGATTATTTAAAGAATTTATTAGTTTGAAAATGTTAGGAAAAGAATAACTCATTTGCAATGGGTTCTTTCAATTTTTAGCTCACCTGGGGCAAAGACTCAAGTGGACATTTCTGATAAAAATTTGTCCGTTAATGTCAATAATCATTATTATAATTGTCATTGTTATTGACATTGCCTGCTTAAACTTTTCATATTTTATCTGCTTAAGAACACCTTGGCCAAATTCAACCAAACTTTTCTTAAAGCACCCTTGGAATGAGGTCTTTCAGAATTTTTAAAAAATATATGGCCACTGGGTCTGCTCCAAAGGGTAGATAATAAGGAAAGATAGAAAATAGGTTGGGGTGTCATAAAAATCTTCCTCTCAAGAACCATAAATTGAAAATAGTTTCTCTGAAGAAAATTGAGGTTGTAACTGCAATTGTGAAAATAATATAACAGCTAAGTAATACATGTATGAATACATTTCAGATTTATTTATAAAATAACCCCAGGATCCTATATTTGGTCAGGGAGGAGCCAAAATATGAGGGGTTGGTGGTCCAATTTTACTTAAACTTTTTATAAGATGAGAATGTATGCGTCAGGCAATGGTTTTAAAATTGCACATTTATTGAAGTAAGCTAGAGTAGAAATGTTTTACATTTTTCAAACATGGCATTTATCAAAGATATATTAATAGTTGATAAAGAACAATTTCTGAATACAGGGGCAAAATTTTTATATACAGTCAAACTTTGTTATCTCCAAATAGATGGGACTGTTTAAAAACTTGGAGATATCCGAGTATTTAAGATATTGAGGGTAAAATAGTTGAAAAATAAGTGGTTAGGACTTACAAATCACTTCAACATATCCATTGTATTCGAGGTATCAGTGCTCAAGTTCAACTGTATATGGGAGAAAAATAATAAACTGCATTGACTGCCTGTATTCAGAAAGTGGCAAATATTGGGTTTAAATTTTTATTCAAAAGTGTTGAGTTAGTTTTCTTCTCAGTAAATAGTTTATGAAATCTTTATGCAAGGAAGATTATAATTTTCATATGTTAATTAACTTAAGTCAAGATACACATGTACTGCAGTCAATGAAGATTTAGAAATGTTATCACTATATGTCCTCTTAACTTGATGTAATGTTTAATCTGGCAAAATTTAACATTAATTTAACACTATTTAGTAGAATTCGACAGGTTTTAATGTATAATTGAGTTTCATTGTACAAGTACTGTAAAGCAACATTTATTCGTGGCGACTTTATTTCGCGATTTACTTCCAATAAACTGGTTCTCAGCGACTAATTTTTGCGATCAAGCTTTATCCTGACCAGTATTGTAATAACAAACCTTACGATAAAGACTGGTTCGTGGTGAGAAATATTCACGACGACGAGGCTCTCGCGAATCTCGAAAAAATTTCTAGCGCGTGAATAAAAGTTGGTTTACAGTATTCGTATTGTACTTTCATTCTGATAATCAGTACTCAGGTGACTGTATGGCCCCTAGGCCTCTTGTTTGATATACAAACAAATATTATACACATTTATATCTATGTGTTTGTCTATACATTTTCCATGCCATGGTACCATTTTCCTCTAATTCTTGGGCATTTAAATTATGGATTACCTATATGGTTCACTGTGACAGTCTCGACGGATTTTACTTATTGTTTATTTTGATTTTATAGCTTCATTTTACTAATGTGTTCCAAAGGCCATAGAGAGAATTGCAAATAAGGCTTCTTTCTACAAGGCACATTTTTTTTTTCATCCTCTATATTGATCTTATGATGAATCAGTTGCTCAGTTTGATGCAAAAAATGAGATATGTCCTGAATTAATTGGCTTCCAATTAAGCTTGGTATATAAAAACTTGTTTGATAATAAAACCTTGGCCTTATATTGATAAGAATCATAAAATAAAGTGAGCATTGATTAACAGCATTAGGCATAAAAATTGATCAATCATTGAAAAAAAAAATGCCTCTAGTTTCTCAGCCTATCCTCTTATTCAGCAATCTAGCCTAAACATTTTCAAGCTCTTGAATGGCAATCTAATATATTGTTGAGAAATAAGTACATGTACTAAACTTAAGTCATGTGATTTGCCCTGGGGGTAGGCAACATTTATCTCCCATTCCAAGCCCTGTTAACATGAAAACAAACATGAAAATTTGATCTACTTTGATTATGCTGGTTGTGGTTGGGGGGGGGGGGGGGGTGTCAAAAATGTTGACCATATGGTAAGTCTACAAATGATAAATATTTTTTTTTAAATATTAAAATATAAAAGAACTAATATTTTGATTCCAAGAAATATTAATACATTGTATTTGTATTAAGTATATTTTTAAGTTCATATGAATGGTTCACCATGGATTTGTGTATATTAAACAATTAATATTCAGAAATTACGACTTTATCCTACATTGGCATTAACTAAAACATCAACTGAATTCGCTCAAATACTGTTGATTATCAATGAAATATAACCATCCAAGTTATAGTTCTAATTATATTAAAATTGAAGCTAAAACTACTGCACACTGTTTTTCTAGACCATGCATTAACTGTGCCATTTGTTATACATGTATTTTGATTTATCTTAGAACTGAAAAAAAATCCCACTGCCTTTATCAATTGTTCAATTTGATTCTTATTATCTGGGAATGGAAAAAACCCACATTTACTCTTATGGATTGCTAGTTTCATGTCCAATGAGTAAAATATATAAATAGATGATAATCAACATTATATTTGCATTGATAAATATGCATTTTTATTATTTTCATTATTGTGGTTAAAAAAATTAGCAAGTGAAATACTTGTACAAGAAGAATGGGTAATTATTAAGAATTTTTAGAAGTTTGAACAAAATCAACAAGAACCATTTATTTAGAGAATGATAGAAAAAAATTAATTAATTCCCCTTGTATTTTTCTATCAAAGTTTGCAATTTAATGGAATGGATAATTACCCGGTAATCAGAGTTTTTAAAAAACACTTGCATTCATTATTAAGTGCCTATTGCTGTAAACATGCATACTTAATTTAGCAGTAATCATACTTTGGCGCCTGTTGCACTTGCTGCACTTCTTGGCTAATTCAAGCACATTCCCCTAACATACGATTTAAACCCTTATGCTTGTTGCTGAGTGGGCTAATATATGATCATGACGTTAATTAGATGAAGAGGAAAATTGTGCTCAAATTTGAGTGCACTTATTTATGCACATTTACAGTATTATTGCTCTGTAGAATTTGCTTGTTGAGTTGTGATGACTTGTTTTCCATTCTGAACCAAGTTGCATACTGTATGTACATTAAATTTACAAAATCACTGCACCAAAGGATTTCCTTGTTAAGATTTGAATTTTGATTTTTCAATCTAGTAAAATAAATTAACAACTACAGTGTATTAACAATAACAGGATTTCCCTGGTAAGTTTAATTTGACGATTTGTCTGCCGATCTGGTTACCAATAACAAATGTTTTCTGTTTTGCAGTATCCAGTCGGAGGCAGAACCCATCTGTAGGTGTGGCTACCCCAGGTCCACCCATGGCCAGTCCTTGTCCTCCGGCACCTCTGGGATGGAGGACTGGAAAGTGGACACCCATACAAAGGCCACCAGAACTAATGCATTTGGTACTGTGGAGTTCTTGGGGTTTGGAGAGAATGAAAGAAATGTAAGTTCCCTTTAAATATGAAAAATGACAAAATTTCATTTAATTACCTGTAACTTGAAAGAATTTTGGTTGTTTGAAGACATTTGTAAATTATAGGGATAATTTATATATCTGAAATGTTGGAAGTAATTGAAAGTTTCTGAAAATGTTATTTCTCAATTCAACATTGTTCAAAATTTGTTGACACTTGATTGTCCTCTTGTCTGTTATGTGGGGTAATTCAATGCATAAATCATGCCTGGAAACCTTTGATCAAGTTTTGTCATAATTAATTAAACGTAATCTTTAAAACCCTCAGACTGCAAAATAGTGAAAGTTTAATTAGTATATCATTAATTGGATTTTTGCATGCAAAAAAAGTGATAATTCAGTTAAAGAAAATGAATTATCTGGCTTTCAATGATGATGCGTTATTTTTGTTGAAAGTATGTTCGTGTGGATGTGGATACAAAGATGAAGGATATGATGGAACTGATGATGGATGTATGGGGGCTAGAGAAACCCAACCTACTCATCTCTGTGACGGGGGGTGCCAAAAACTTCACCATGAAACAGAAACTCAAGGAGGAGTTCAGGCGTGGCCTTATGAAAGTAGCCCGCAGTACAGGTCAGTTGAAGATGATAGCGTAAGCACAATAAGATTAAATGAGCTAATTATGAGTCAGTGTTGTGTTTAAACTGTATGCCTCACTGCATGATTTGCAATATGAAAATACCAAATAAAACTGTATTTACAACTAAGTTATATATAATTAATGTTCTGTTTGCTTTATGTGTGTCCTTGTGGAAGGATCGAGTTAGCAATGTTCAAATGTTGCAAAATTGATTTTTGCATTCGGCTAAGTTTACATGAAGAAAGCTAGATATATTAATTTTCTACTTCTTTGCATTCTGCTATTGTGTTTGTTAAATCTTAAATAAGAATTTGAAGATAAAGAAGAATCATGGGGGAAAAAATCTATATGGAGAAAGAAAATTCCTATAGATTTCATAAGGAAGATTAGACATGTACTTGACAAACATATCTCAATGTAATATCTCTGACCAAATCCATGTCATAACATTAAATAAGGTGCTTACATTATATTCAGGCATGTATGTGCAGTAATCTGACAAGTTATACTTAATTAAGGTTTGATGAGCTGAATATTGAATGACTGCACATATATATTCTTACCACTGATTAAGAAATGACATGTGCTCTTTCATTGTATGTTGAATTTAAATCCCCAGACATTTTTAGCTCACCTGAACCGAAGGTTCAAGTGAGCTTTTCTGATCACCCGTTGTCCATCGTCCGTCCGTCCGTCTGTCCATCCATCTGTAAACTTTTCACATTTTCAACTTCTTCTCAAAAACCACTGGGTCAAATTTAACCAAATTTGGTACAAAGCATCCTTATGGAAAGGAGATTATAAATTGTCAAAATAAAGGGCACAGCCCTTTTCAAAAGGGAGATAATTGCGAAACAGTGAGTATAGGGTGCATGTCTTTAAAAATCTTCTTCTCAAGAACCACTGCACCAGAAATGCCAATTTTTACACAAAAGCTTGTATATATAGTGAAGATTCTAAATTGTAAAAATCGTGACCCTCGGACCAAAACTGGGGCCCCAGGCGGGGTTCAAAGTTAAACATAGAAATACATATGAAAATGTTTAAAAAATCTTCTTCTCAGGAACCACTGCACCAGAAATGCCAATATTTACACAAAAGCTTGTATATATAGTGAAGATTCTAAATTGTAAAAATCGTGACCCCCGAACAAAAAGTGGGGCCCCAGGAGGGGTTTAGATTTTAACATAATTATATTAATAGGAAAATGTTTTAAAATCTTCTTCTTAAGAACTATGATGCAACTGTTTGGGATATTACTATGCATACATGTACATCCTTAAATAATGTAGATTCTATTTGTAAAAATCGTAACCCCCGGACAATTGATGGGCACCAAGAGGGGTTCAAAATTTAAACATTTTAAAAAACATAAAGGAAAAGTTTAAAAATTTTCTTCTCAAGAACTACAATGTTATAGTTTGTGGAATTTCTATGCATGCATCCTTCGCTTATGTAGATTCCTAATTGGTAAATCGTGACCCCCGGACCAATACTGGAGCCCCAAGAGGGGGTCAGTGTTTATTATAAAAATATAAAGGTAACATGTTAAAAAATCTTCTTCTCGAGAACTACAATGCTTCAATTTGTGATATTACTATCATGCATACAACCTTGGATAATGAAGGTTCGACAGTTTTAAAATAGTGACCCCTGGACTAATACTGGGGACCCAAGATGGGTTTAAAGTTAAATGTAGAAGTACCGGTATATATGGAAAATGTTTAAAAATCTTCTTTTCGAGAACTAATGCATCAATTTGTCAGATAACTACGTAAGCATCTCAAATAGGGTAGATTCGAAATTATAAAAGCCGTGACCTCAATCTAATACTGGGGCCCCTAGAGGTGTTCAAAGTTGAGCATAGAAGTATAGAGGGAAAATGTTGAAAAATCTTTTTCTAGGGAACTATAATGCTTCAGCTTGTGAGATTACTATGCAAGCATCCTTAAATAATGTAGATTCCAAATAATTAAAACTTTAGCACTGGACTCCAACTAATACTGTGGCCCCAAGAGGGGTTCAAAGTTTAACATAGAAAAAGATATATTGAAAATGTTTTTAAAATGTTTTTCTCGAGAACTAAAATGCTACAGTTTGTGAGATTACTATGCAAGGATCCTCAAATTGTGTAAACTCTAATGTAGTGGAACCAAGAGTTATCTTTCTTGATGTTCTGTACAGTCTGAGAGTTATTCCTCTTGAAGTGGAACTCTTCTACGTTCAGTTTTTCAGGCTGTGTACGTGCCGTCCCACCACAGTGCTACACATTTTCATTCCTATGTTACTATTTATGTTGTTTAAGCCAACCATAAACCTCGGACCAATACTGGGTCCCCAGAAAGGGGTTCAATGTTTAAAATAGAAAAAGCATATGCTACGAAATGTAATGTTACAAGGAACTGCTGTTCAGGTGAGCGATGAGGCCCATGGGCCTCTTGTTATAGATAATGCTTCAAAGAATATATAATGCTTCAAAGAACAAAATGTATGTTGAATTTTCTTAAATAAATGTTTAAAGAAATGGCTGCTTGTAATTCTTGGATTTTCTGTATTAATTTGAATTCACATTTATTAATTTAATAATGAAAATCAAATTCAAATCAGTGTGAAGTCATAATGCTGTGTGTCTGAATATCTTATTTAAAAAGTGGTTGGAACTTGATATATCCCTGTGTCTAAAAACTTGCACAAAAATCTAAAGAAAAATGGACTTTCAGAAACATACCCTACAGTAAATCATGCTCTAAAACTTGTTGGTTTCAGAATTTCTCATATTTTTCATACTTGAATGTTTCTTTGTTGAATTTTTTACTTACATGCCCTTTAAAAATAGTATTGTTTGTAAGGGTTGATTTTGTTTTTTTTTATCTTGTTTGTTCTCTAAAAAAAAGAGTATTAGTATTAGTATTAGTATTAGAACAATACTGGGTGTATATGATTGTCTTGACGTTGTACCTTTAGGAGCCTGGATTATTACCGGCGGGACCAATGCTGGAGTGATGAAGCATGTGGGTGAGGCGGTCAGGGACTACGGACTGGTGTCTGCCTCCACTAATCCCATCATCGTCATCGGGGTCGCCACATGGGGCTGTATACAAAACAAAGAGGATCTTACAGATTCTGAGGTATAGTACCAGCAAAGTTATTTTTTACAGTCCTATCCCATCATATCAGGTATCAATCCTATTGTAACATGCATGTTTATTGTTCTATCGTGTGTTAACCTTATCGTATAGTGCGTTAGTGCAATTAGGTTTATCGTTCAGTTTTAACAGTTTTTCCATTCATCCAATCCTGTTAATTGTTTTGTGCTTTTTTTATAGGCCAGTAAATTTATTTCAAAGTTACAAGTCATCTGTGCACCGTTTAAGATATTTTTTCAAACAAGAAATGTAAAATTCTATCCAGCATTCTATCATGATATTAATTTCTAAATTCTTAAGATCAAAACTAAACAATATTACATGTAAGTCATATCTGTAAGCAGTGGAAATAAGTTCATGGGAACGAAGTAACATATTTACCTGTATACTGAAGATATTAAATCGCATGCGGATTCTCACTTTCTCAAGGCCACATAATCCCAATTTATCAGAAAACTTAATTAAGTGTTATTTATATCAGTTTAAAATGTCTCATTCATGAATGATTGGTATATAAATTGATAACTTTTATTTCGTCAGTGTCGGGGAAAGTGGCCAGCTTCTTACAGACTTGGAAAGAAACAAAGACCAAAGGAAAGCTTTTTGGACCCAAACCACACTCACTTTGTACTGGTGGACAATGGGACACAGCACCAGTTTGGAGTGGAGATCCCATTCCGAGCTTGGATGGAAAATTCTATTGCTAACATGAAAACCAACACTGGGAAAAGTGAGTGAACTATGAAAGATAAATAAAATGTTATAAAATATATCTTTTTATGAAACATTGGTTGAATTGTGAGTTTGTGTAACATTAATTAATAAAAATCAATTTTATTTTTTTATTTCACCAAACATTTCAGAATTCATGTAGTAAGAACGTAAACAATTGATTTCTCCAAAGTGATTAATCAAAATGTGTTTGGATGTCCAGTAAAAAGAAATTTCTTATTGTAATTTTTGAAGATGTCATATAAATGACAAAGAATGCTTCTTTATGTAATGGATTTGTCTTTTATCTGTAGACGCCTCGGTGTATGTCCCTGTGGTGCTCTTAGTTTTGGAGGGGGGACCAGGAACGCTGGAGACAGCCCACCAAGCTGTGGCCAATAACACTCCCATAGTCATAGTGCAGGTAAATTGTCTAATAACAACCATAGTGCAGGTAAATTATCAAATAAAACTCCCATAGTCATAGTGCAGGTAAAATATCAAATAAAACTCACATAGTCCTAGTTCAGTAAAATATCAAATAAAACTCCCATAGTCATAGTGCAGTAAAATATCAAATAAAACTCCCATAGTCAAAGTGCAGGTAAAATATCAAATAAAACTCCCATAGCTATAGTGCAGGTAAATTGTCTGATAACAATCCCATAGTCATATTGCAGGTAAAGTGGCCATTATCACACATATACAGTTGTAGTACAGTTGCAAAGTGTCCTATAACACACCTATAGTCATAGTACAGTTAAAGTTCTCAATAACAATCCCAATGTCACTGTGCACAATATTGCTCCCTTAAGTTATAAATTAAAATGTGCAAGTGATGTTCCTGCAAAGGATTGAAAGTTAATTCTAAAGTTTCAAATCTACAGTTGGCAAAACAAGATGCTGTTTATTGAATGCATGTAGTTCATTGGTGCTGGACTTTATGACTGTGCATTTCTATAACCTTTCCTTTTAGGGATCTGGAAGAGCAGCAGACATATTGGCATATGCATATCAAAATTCCATAGGAGAAGAAATAGGTGCAACAGATCAAGAGGGAAAAACTAAAAAGATGTTAGTAAATTGGAATTCTAAGATATGCTCCAGTTATCATTACTTTCTTATGAACATGTGAAATTAAGTCCCATTTCTGTTAAACGACCATTTTTACTACCATTTTTCTGTATGACCACTTTTGACAATTAGCATTTATGTTTTCTGTATACTTAGTAAATTAATGTTCTTCTTGAACCATAAAGTTAATAAACTAAACTTGAACTTGAGCTAAGCAATTAGTCTAATTAATACTAGAAATAACTGACAGGTTTGAAAATCACAATTTTCAACAGTAAGACAGGTGGGCAGGTGGGAATTGAAAAAATCAGAATGTTGGCCAAGCGTAAATCAACCTCTTCAATGTTCTTTTTGACAGAACACAGACAATATTTGATGCCTCAGTGGAAGCAGAAATTCGAAATCAGGTGGAAGAGAATTTTGGAAAGAAGAATCTTGTGAGACATTGTGAGATGGTGAAAGAGACCTTGAAAAACCGTGACCTTGTGACAGTGTTTGAATTCAGTATTGGAGGTAGGGGGTCATCCAAGGATATAGACAGGGCCATCCTGCAGGCATTACTAAGAGGTGAGTCATCATGAGAATCATAAGTTGTCAAAAATACTGTACATTTGTGAACTACAAATGTAGCTCCAATGCCATAAAACTTGAAACAAGCTCACTCTTGGTGAGTGACTCTTTTGGTCCCACTTTTCACATTGATTATGTTGATTCCTCTGCTTAAAGTAAAAATGAGATCAAAAGTAAGTCTGTCTAAGATTTATGGCCTTGTGGTCAATGTGAGATCAGAGGTAGAAGCCTCCAAAGGTCAAGGGAAGACAATGAAAGTATTGTTTGCATTCTATAGTCTTTATTTGTGTCTGTTGAACATATTTCAAGAAAATTTTAAGCTCTGTTTATTTGAGTTTGGAAGTGAATTTTGAAAAAAAAGAAAAGAAGATAATGAAATATTGTGTTAAAACATATAAATTATCACATTGCACAGGTGTGCTGTATTCTATCATTGACATTTTTTATGTGTTATTGAGAGTGCTGCATGGATAAACTTTGTCTTTGGTTTTGCAGTCTCTTTATTGTTTCAGCATTTTTTGATATGCATGTATTTAAAACAAGCACTCTCCTTTTATCTCGCAGCTAACAAGGATCAAATTTTTGACCAGTTAAAGTTGGCTTTAGCATGGAACAGAATAGACATTGCCAAAAGTGAGATCTTTACAGACGATCGCTTCATTCAGGTAAAGAGTTGATCAAGTTTTTATCAATAATATCTGACTTACAAAATGTTTGAGCTTGTTGAGCTCATTTGAAGCATGAAATAACATAACTTGTAACAATTAACAGTTGAATTTATTATTAGATGATCTCATTATGCTACTTAAACGCAAAATTCATCCCTACTGAGATCACATGAGAATGCCCTTGAGTAGATGTGAACATTTTAACCCTCTTACATTAATCTCATAAAATATCAGTCTTATAGCTACTGTAAAAGTGGTTATTTAGGGGAGTGGGAAATTTACATTAGTTACACAGTAAGCTTAAAACTGTGTAATTAAATACCCCCATGCGTATGGTAAAAAATTCAAAACTTTAGAGTAATGAATCACACATCCGCGTATTAAACACCCATGCATATTGTTTGACCATAGAAAATGCATAATTGTGTAAATAACCACTTTTACAGCATACATCAGTCATACATATGATATTATGTTTTATAATCTTCTAATTTTCCATGAAATGTTTGTGTGGTCTTTCCTATGTTTTTTTTAAAAATAAATAAATAAGATACTAAGCTACTAACCAGAATTATCTGAATATTCATAAATCTTTAACCATGCAAATTTTCCTTAGTTTCATGGACTTTGATTCTTTTACATAGACAGCAAAATTATGATGACAAAAACAATTTTGAATCTGTCCCTACTGCTAACTACGGTAAGAATGAATGAACATTTAGTTTTTGCCAATATTGAAAAGTTGCTCCTACATGACCCTTACTGGAACAGTTGTAAATCAATGTTTGAGAAGTGGAAGACTCAAAGATGAACCTTTGATGTTTCTCTTATCTATATATAGATTTGTTAAGCTATTACAGTAGAACTATGTTTTCAGTATAAGGAGGGTGTTAATCGGCACAGAAACAAAGATGTGGTATGATTTAGATTTAAAAAGTGTGACAACTAATGCTTAGATTTCCTAGAACCATGCTAGAACTGTGTAGATTCATTCAGAATTATGTTAAATAGTTAAAAGTACTTGCTATTACATTTAATAGTAATGTAATTATAAACAATAAGTTCTACTCAGCAATTATTAATAATGCATCAGATACACATGTTTTAAGTGATTGATGCAATTGATTGATACAATTCAATTCAATTCTTTATTCACTCAAGACCAGTTCACTGGTATTTGAGATTCGAAATCAGTATATACAAATGTACATGAACACAGTCAAGGATCACATGTACAGTAGGAGTAATAATGACAAAAAAAGGTTAAAATCACAATACAATAGGTTGTTAAAGTTGGTTACATTATTGTTCCATGGACTATAATCTAAGTACATGTAGTAAAACTTAAATTCCAAATGTATAAATGTAATTCATGATTAGTAAAAGAATGCAACATTGTTATATTACAAACATATTGTTGCTACATGGAAAAATTAAGTAATTTTGCTGATGAATCAACTTGTAATACTTATTCAAAGTGTTGAACTGCTTTGCTCTTTCTTGTCACTCATTTTTTCCTTCCTACTACCTTTAATTTTTTTAAAAAATTATCAATTATGGTCTGTACTTTCCTATATTATTAGACATTAGTTTGAAAAATAATTTTATTTAGACATTAAAGTCCTGTCATAGACAAATATCCTGGACTTTTGAAAATAAAATAACAGAGCTGGATCGAGCCTTTAGTTATAAATTTCTTTCAATTATAAGTCTTACAGATATCTGCCAGAGCATATTATAAGGCTGTTTATCTGTTAAACAAATTTGGCAATTTAATTGGCTGAAATTTAAAAAATGGTATATTTCTTTGACTTCCTAATGATATTGCTTTTTCGATCTCCTGCCCTTGGTGTGCCAGTGTAGTAGAACGCATGTTCCCATTTATAATCTTGCATATGCTGTCTGATGGCAAACAGAAACTGCAGATATTTTGGTTGGATGTTGGAACTCAGTTCGATCATGCCGCAAAAATGCTTTAAATTTAATTTGCTTTTGCATCTTATCCACATGAACCTATCTTCGAAATCAAATTCAACTTTCAAATTGTTTTGTTGTTGATGTTATTTTCATTCTATATAGCTGAGAGTACAGCCATCAAAGAATTATAATGCAACCTTTGCTCTTAATCAAACTTAACATGCATTACTATACATACATAAAAGCAAATCTTTACATAAATTCATCACAATTTATTATTTTATGGTACGTGTCAAACAATTTACAGCTACTAAAATCTTTCCAGTTTTTTTTGCATATCAAAGCATATACATTGTATATGTTTGTATTTATATTCATTTCTTGAACCTTTGAAAAGTAACAGTGCAGCATTTTAATATATCTATAATATTTTCAATTCATGAAATGTTTAAAAGTCAATCTAATTTGGTATACATATTTATTTGAACGGTAAAAAAAAGTGTGATGATTGACTGCCATTGTTTGTTTTTAACAGTTTTTCATCAAATTCAGTGATTCTAGTTAAAACAATTCTTATGCTTCAAATTGTAATATCTGATATGACAATGTTGTTTGAATTTTTATTCATTTTTAAATTACTTAATGTTAAGTTAAATTATGAATATTAAGAAATTATGTAGCCAAAGCCATGTTTGACATTACGTTTTGATTTTACTGTACCATACACAGATTGTATCGAAAGAGGTTAGTTTGCTGAAACACTTTCTACATACCAATACACTATATATATATACATATTACAAATACAGTGTATGAGTGTTTTACATTATAAAATATTCCATATCTTTATGGATATTTTTTTGCTGATTTTAATATTCTAATACATTCTAAAGTTTTTTTTAATGGTTCGGAAAATATAAAATATCATTTAATGGATCGAGCTCTAGCATGCATGGATTTTATATAGTTATAATTTTATCTACATGAGGCCTTATTAAACAAACTTATGAAGTGTTAATAAAAACAAATTTGCATCTACATGTATTACAACGTATTTGGAGATTATTGCACGTGTTATATATGATATGGAAATTTATTGTACTCTTTGAAAAACAAAAAATAAATTTGTAAATTTTAATTTATTTTAACAAAGTAACATTTTCCATAGCATCAATATGGGCCTCATATCCCCCTCCAAATAGAGAAATGTTATGTACATGTAATAACTTGATCTTGCAAGAAGATAAGACTTCCTAGTAGAAGATGTATTATTGTTATTGGCATGTTAAAATTAAAGTTTGAATGTTTTGTCCCACAAAACCCAGATGGTCAAAATTAAGGACTAAAAAATTCATGAAGGTAGGGGGAATACAACAAAGTAAAAAGCAACTGAATGATGATATATTTTAAAAATCTTTAAAATGATGCTAATTAAAACACAGCTAGAGTACAAGTAGTTTGGAGCATGGTGAGTGCAAAAAGGTTAATGTTATTAAATGCAAACGGAGCAAAATTAAATGTTCAAAATGTAGAACAAGAGAAATAAAATTGCATAATTTATTACAGTGTAATAATTCAATCAAGTCAACCATGCATGCATCTTTTTAAATTTTGTTAAATTTTAACATCGTTTGATTGGATATCTTTCAGCCAAGTATGCTGTTTGAGATAATGCAGTCTGCCCTGATTTTGAATCGAGTCACGTTTGTGGAACTGTTGATGGATAATGGGGTTAACCTCAAAGATTTCCTCACCAAGAAAAGGCTACTGAAGCTCTACAACCATGTGAGTCGACCATTTGAAGATGATTGAACATATGCGTTTTACTGTTTATTTGTATATGTTCCATCACATTAGTTACAGTTGAACTTCGTTATCTCGAACACCGATATCTCGAAAACAATGGATAAGTCAAAGTGATTTTTTAGTCCCAACTACCTATACTTTTAAGTGATTTACCCTTGATATCTTGAATAATTGGATATCTCAAAGTTTTTAACCAGTCCCATAGTTTCGAGATAACGAGGTTTGACTGTATTTGAAGAATTGGTTGAGACAAGATAGTGCTCTATTTCTTCATCTACCCATGATTGTAACATGTTGTTCACATGAGTTTTATTTGTCATATTGGTAGAATTTTGTAATTGGCTCATCTGGTCAGACAATTTTGGAACTGTTCAAAATAAAACTATTTCATGGGTTTTTTTTAAAGAAGAAAAAACCCAATAAAGTGACATATGATTAAAACTGCACTTGAGCATATGGTGGTCATGTTGAAATAAAAAGAAAAAAAGAAAAAAAAAAGATTCTTAATTAATAATAATTAATACTCATAATAAAACAATCTTTTAGACATTGACATGCTTTGTGCTTAATCAGTAAAATTCCTAAATGATGTAGAAATAGTTTGAATAATATCTGACCAGGTAAGCCAATTAAAAAAAATTCTACCAATGAGAGACAACACAACAATATATTACACGCATGAATCCTTTCGAATATTGTGAAATTTTAATATCTGTTGATTGCATTGGTATCTCTCAGCCAAGTTAGTTGTTTGAGATAATGCAGTCTGCTCAAGCAGATTTTGAATCGGGGTCACGGTTATATACATATTATAAATTTCTTTAATTTCAGAGAGACTTATATGACTCATCAAGTAATATGATGCAAGAGGTTAGATTTATGTGAACTATATGCTGTCACAACATTTACTATTGTTTGCTTGGGTACTAATACATCCTTTTTTTGCATCACCTAGTCAAATTAGAAAAAAACAAAACATGTTTTCATTCACAAAAAACCCCCTAAATACTGTACCTCGATTTTTTTTAATGTGATCTGGTTAAAACTGGTTTTAATAAGCCAGTTGTGTGATGCCAGTTAAATGGGACATGTAAAAACTGAAATCTCAGATTTTGACCCAAGATTCAAGTCTAAGCTGCTAGTAGCCTGTACTAGCCTCTTTCATCTTGAATGCATATCTCACAGATACGGCGTAATGACGAAACAGTTTTTCAAATGGCTCCTCCATCTTTGCAAAAAAGTTTTTTGGGAATTAATTGAAGTTTGTTTGCAGTAACAAATTTTACATTCTTCTACATTAAACTTTTCATAAACAAAGAAATGAGAAAGATTTAAGCATTTTTTGGTTTGTAGCTATATCCTCACATGTAACTGATAGTTGAGTGATATATATATCTAAAATTGTGTGTGGAAGTTTAAAATTAACACACAACAGATATATAAACAAGGAAATTTAATGCATTTGTATTTTGAAAGAGTTAAAAATGCTGGTGGAAGACATGCCATTGGGGTATTTTTTAAGTTAAGTTTGTGTGAGATAATGAAGCCAAACCTTTAAAAAATTCCTTGGTCCTGAGCAGATGTTGCTCGATCCACATGCTTATATTGCTGTGGTAAAAAACGGAAGAATTATACATCAACAGTGTTAGACTATAATCTTTTACTTGAAAAATCTGTACAGTTTTATGAATTATTTTGGCATTGATGCTACAGGGATTTGATGGATGAGTACAAAATCACTAATAATCATTTTGTGATTTGGTGTTGATGGAGACTATAGTAAATGCAATCGCAACCTTTATTACGATAATTGTTGGGTATGGAAAGATGTAATTTTTGTTTTTAGGTATAAGGGATCATTCTTTGAGTATTAATGATGTGATAATTTTGGTTAGGGTGTGATTCAAATCCAATAAAGCCCAAAGGGCACGCTTTATGATGGATTTGGAGTACTCATCTAGCTTCTTTATTAAGGTGTGTTAATGTGCTTTTTGTTATGATGGCATTTCTTTTAATTGAATTTCTTACGTTCAAATTTTAGATGATTCATATAAAAAATTTTTTTACTGATACCTATAGTAGTATTTTAAATTAGATAATCTTTTGAAATTGTTTAACATATAGGAATGAAATCTTTCAGTTTGATCATGGCTGTTATCAGTATGATTATGTTGACTTAAATCTGTAACCAATTGACCAATTCATGTGAAGACATTTGACTGCGCTGCTGTGTCTTTTCATTCTGGTATGATGAAACAAATGCAGTCAAACATAATATGGAATGCTATTTATCACAACCTTACTACTTTTCTTTATTTCAGATAAACAAGAATATCCAGCTCTATCAGCTCCTGGACAAAATTCGCCGAAAAAATGGAAATGTAAGTGAAACTCGTGAATTCATATGAATAACAATTATATTATATTTTATTTTATAATAGGACTTACACATATTTAAATGTGCAGATAAGGTTTGTTTTTTAAATAAAGCTACTCTTACCAATATTTCTCAAATGAACGCAGAAGATTGATCAAAACTTCTTGATATATTGAAATATTAGACATATAGCACACAAATATGAGTTGAAGTTTTTTTTTCCAATTTTGGAATGACTCCATAAGATAGGATTAATCTTACTCATGAGGCTATATATGATAGAGAGGTTTTTAATCATAAGAGCACAATACCCAAAATCTGCTGATTTCTTTACTCAGGAGAAGTATATTTCCTTGGTGGATGTTGGATGCCTGATCCAGGATCTGATTGGTGATTTCTACACACCATGGTACCTGATTGACCCCAAGGTCAGGGATCTAGATGTGGAATACCTACTGGACGGGGTGTCGGCCAAGTGTATGGGAATGCCAGGAATCAAGAAGGGAATACTGTCCATGGCAACAGGACAAAAACAAGGTACTCAATGTGGAGAGAGAGAGAGAGAGAGAGAGAGAGAGAGAGAGAGAGAGAGAGAGAAAAGAATTTTTTTTTGAAAGACAACTGAAAATAAATGATGATAATTAATCATGATTATCTAATGAATTCAAGTACAAAATTTATTCATTTATCATATACAAGTTAATTTTTAATATACTAGATGAGTATTTTTTACATTTTTAGCCATTATTTTTTTCTTTAGAAATACTGTGGAATCATTTAAATTTTGGGAGCCAATTTTTGTGATTGCATTTTTTTTTCTGCTTATTCGTGGGAATACAATTTTTGGATCTGTTAGTTTTCAGTATTAAGTAAGAAAACTAAGTTTTGCAAAAATTTTGTGACTATATATTGAATATATTATTCATTGCTTAAACTTTAATATTTGGTTTAAGTTTTTTATTATCTAAGCACATTCAGTTTGAGTTGAAGTTATAGTTTTACAGGCGAACTGCCTTGAATATTGCTTAGAAATGTTAACTAGAAGCTTTAATTGAGTTGCATGAAAATTGCTTGACAAACAAATTAAAAAAAGCTTCAAAAGTTAATTTTTCTGTTTATTTTTTTTTTTTTAGAGACAGTGGAAAATGAATTATTGACATCAGATGAATTTCAAGTCCCCGATTTTGACAACCCTTTCCAGGAACTATTTCTTTGGGCAGTTTTACTCAACCGACAGGAAATGGCCAAAATTTTATGGAAAGGAGGAAAGGTACCATCCATTTGCATCCATTTGAGATTTTCTATCATTCATGGCAAATTTTTATTAAAATTTGAATTTAGAATAAAGAATGATAATTTTCCATATCTCATTGTAAATCATGACTGCCACATTTCTGATCTACCCTTCCAAATGGTACATGTGGCAATAAGTGTATAGTTTTTCCTTTATTGTGAAAGCTAGCAGTTGACAAAAAATTGTTGGAACTGCCTACTGGCTGTAAATGTTATAGATTTTTTGTGTGCCTCATATGTTGTTGGATACCTAATTGGGAGAATATTAATTTCATTTAGTATCAAAGTTGCATTAATTTTGTAATGTTGTTTTACAGATATTGAAATCCTGTTTCTGATTTATCAATTTTTACATTTTCATCATAGGATGCTACAGCAGCAGCTCTCGTGGCCAGTGGGATGTTGAACTCACTCTCTAGACAGACAGATGACACTGAGTTAGCCAAAAAACTCAAAGAAAATTCACAGTACATTCAATGCTTATTTTTTTTATTGATTTAAATTCATCAAATTTTACATTTGAGTTGCATGTTTTTCTGTGATATTTTGCTATTTGCATGCTAGCTATATGCATTTAATTAAATGGAAAATTGACTTAATTTGTCAAATGTACATATGCTTCCAGAGAATTCTCCAATCTTGCCATAGCTGTGTTGAATGAGTGTTATGATGTGGAGGAAAAGAAGGCACAGAACCTTCTAATCCGTGAGTTGGAGCACTGGGGGGCTGCCACTTGTGTACTTCTAGCTGTTGAATCTAACAACAAGAAATTCATCTCCCAAACAGCCTGTCAGACACTGCTGAATAATGTTTGGATGGGCAATCTGTCCTTGGACAATCAATTGCTGCAGGTAGGTACCAGTAAAACTGCAACATTCAAATTAAAGAACAAGGTTTTCAACCGGTCGGTTTACCTCAGGTAAGTTCAGGTGGGGTTGGAGCCTAATTGATCAAGGTGTGAAGCCCCAAAGGAAAAACGCTGACTTGTGTATACCTGCTTATATACACGGGATGTTAAAATGCTCTCACCATAATTTTCCTCATGATCTAGGAAATTATTGTATTCAAAATTGCACAGTAGGAAAAACAAATTAGCAATCGGTAAAAAAAAATTCTGACAGGATTGACCAAGTATTTATTGTGATGTTTAAAGCAGAACATGAGCATCGTATTGTACTCAAATACTAATGCAACTTGTACTTTTGTAAAGCTTCTCTGATCAGCTGGAAATGTGTGCAATAATTCTACCATATTTGCGCATGAACCAGAGTTGTCTGTTCTTGTTTCTCTATTCATTAACAGTTAGCTTGCATGCATAAAAGGAAACACTTAATTATTTTAAGTTTCGTGACCAAGAGATTGTTATGGCCTTTCTAATATTCCTAAAAAATGCTTGAACAATATAATACATGTATTAATAATGAATTTTCAAAACAATTATTATTACTGTACACTAACTTTTTACAAGAGAAATCAGATAAATTGTTCCATATACTTTTTATGCAATAGCTTTAAGCAAATTAGACTTTTGTTTAAAAAGTTTGCATTTAGCATCTTTTCATAGAAAAGTACAAGAAAATAACAACTTTTTTTCAAAAACATAGAATAGATCAAGCTCCCTGCTTGTTGCTATGTGCCTGGGAGGTTCCTGTCCAGCAGCACCTTCAAAAATAAGTCTATTGTTGTTTTTGTTCTAGCTGTTGCTGTGCGTCTTTATACCCCCTCTGATACTTCCTGTGATCAAGTTTAAGGATAACAGTGACCAAGATGGTGTTGAGAACCTTGAGAGGAAGGTAGGGACAAAAGCATTAATCTCTGACAATGTCATAGCCTTGGTAGTGATATAAAGATATATGATAATGGCATTGATAACTGATTTGTTTTTAGCTCACCTGAGCTAAAGCTCAAGTGAGCTATTCTAATCAAATTTTGTCCGTCGTCCGTCTGTAAACTTTTTTACATTTTGAACTTCTTCTCTAAAACTGCTTGGCCAATTTAAACCAAATTTGGCACAAAGCAGCCTTATGGGAAGGCAAATATAAATTGCAGAAATGAAAGACCGATCTTTTTTCAAAGCGGAGAAAACCTCGAAACTGTAGAAAAAGGGGGGTGCATTTTAAAAAATCTTCTCCTCAAGAACTACTGAATCAAATTAAACGTAATTTTGCAAAAATAATCCTTACGGGAAGGAAAATATAAATTGCAGAAAATATCGGCAAATTCTGTTTCAAATTTGAGTAATTTACGAAAATAAAAATAAAGAGATAATCGCTGTCAATCAGTTTATAACTTCAGGTTCGATATTCTATATCGAAAACGAAAGTTCATTGTATAAGGCAGCCATGTTTGAATGTTGACGCATGACAAATGGGTCAAACTGACAAAGATGAATTTGCTTGTTGTGCAACAGTTTACGTGCGAAGGGATACACTTGAAACATTCTAAATATATTTGTGCCGATTTCGTGAAGTGAATTAAGTTTAAATCTTTCAATGCGATGACATTTTTGACTCATGACCGTGGTTTTACGTTGTTTTGAATTTTGTTTATGCTTTTTAACTTGAGGGGAAATATCGCCTGTATTTTGGAATTTTTACGTATGAAATCAAATATAGACTTCGGTAAATTAGACAGTTAATTGTTTACCTACGCAAGATGAGCAAAATCTGATGCACTAACAACATATTATATTATAAATACTATACATTCTATTGGTAATTCGGTATGATCTCTAGGTTATGGTTGATTATAATGCAGCGTGTTTTGTTAAGATGCTCTGCATTTTCAGTCTAAACGGAGATTGTTTTTGCTGTTAGAAATATATACTAATAGGTATATATATATTATGAAAAATAAATTGTGCTCTTTCTTTGTTTAAGTGCATGTTTCTTCTGTGTTAATTGTTTACAATTTTCTCTTTACTAACCACATTCAGCTGTGTTAAAAAGTTTCGAATTATAAGCAAGATACAGAGCTTTGCTCGCAGAACTAAGGCCGTGCTTTTGTTCATTCTGAATAGGAAATACCAAGTTTAAAAATCTTAAGTTGAATGTAATTAACTCTTGTGAAGAAAAAATTGACTCAAATCAAGCAGAATTGTGAGTTCTGTATCTTGCTTATGATTCTACGATTGACGCTGAAATGTTGATTTATCCCTAGAAATGTCTCACTAAACGTTAAATACTTGTACATAAAAATTATAAGGATGATATGCAGTAACAACTTTTTGGGGTCCCCTCCTTATACGATGAAAGAGAAAGATTTTGAGTACGGCTATGTCTAACTTTGCCAAAAAAGTGGCCGGGGGGGGGGGGGGGGTGTCCCCCTCCCCCCAGTTCCGACGCCTATGCATTGATTATATATGTAATAGCTTTTTAACATATCGCATGACAAAATTTTCATTTGAGTGAATTCATCGATCAAGTGAGTAAGGTTATAAATCGTAGCACAAGTTCACGCCTGGTAAACAACAATCCTTATAATGCGGAAGACCAATTAAATTTTTGAATGTTTTTAATTTGAGCACCTTGAGGTACAATTTTCCTCTTTCACATATAGGAATTTTTAAAAATAAAATAACTAGCTAGTACAATATAGTTGAAGATGAATGTATACCTATATGCATATCTCATATATAATTTGATCGTTTTATAAAGTGAGGGGGCAGAACTAAAATACATGTAAAGGAAATTGGAAGTTAAGAGTGTACCCCTACCAAAAATTTAGTTTTATTAGCTCACCTGAGCTGAAAGCTCAAGTGAGCTATTCTGATCACATTTTGTCTGTCGTCCGTCTGTCCGTCCGTCTGTCTGTCCGTCTGTAAACTTTTCACATTTTGAACTTCTTCTCTAAAACCACTTGACCAAATTCAACCAAATTTGGCTCAAAGCATTCTTATGGAAGATGAAAATAAATTGCAGAAATGAAAGAAAAATTTTCATTGAAAGCGGAGAAAACCTCAAAACTGTAAAAAAGGGGGGTGCATTTTTAAAAATCTTCTTCTCAAGAACTACTGAAGCAAATTCAACGTTATTTAGCATGAATAATCCTTATGGGAAGGAAAATATAAATTGCAAAAATTATGGGCTAATTCTGTTTCAAATCTGAGTTATTACGAAAATAATAAGAAAGAAAAGGCATGTTTCAAGCAAATTATAGCATCCATGGGTCTTGGTAAAATGAATAGGCATGACCGGGCCAGGGCAAAACAAAAGATTGACAGTTTTTAATCTGCCAATCTCATTAAAATTTCAAGATATTTACTGACCAGTATATTTGTATTCGCTGTAAATATTGCTGCAAAATAATGCGTAATTAGAATTGACGATTGCCGATCTGCCCCGGCTTTTATTTTGTTCCCGGCCCGGGTTTGCTTACCCATTTTACCAAGACTCGTATTCCATAATTCTAAAATGAGGTTCTTTGTTTAAAGCAGCCATGACACTATATGATAAACGGGTCGATCTGACAATGATGAATTTGTTTGTTGTGCAACAGTTCGTGTACGAAGGGAATCTTTGAAACATGCAGAATACATTGGTGCCGATTTTGTGAAGTAAATTGAGGCTAGATATTTCAATGCGTTGACAGTTTTCACATATGACGGTGGTGTTAGCTTGTTGTGATTTTCGTAATTTCGTTTTCATTTATGCTATGCGTTAACCTGGGAACTGTCGCTTGTATTTCCTGGTTTTTACGTATCAAATCAAACAGAGACTTTCGGTAAATCAAACAGTTTTCTCTTTACCTGCGCAAATTAAGCAACATCTGATGTATTAAGAAAGAACTAAAATGCAATTAATTTAGGCTACCGTTAATTCGGTATCATCTTTTGCGTAATGGTAGAATAATGCAATATGTTTTGTTTAGATGCTCGGCATTTTCTCGAGTTTATTCTGCAGTTTAAATAGAGTTTAATATCGCTGACGGAACTATGTAGGTATTTACATGTATATGATTCATTTTGAAAAGTAAATTGTGTTCTTAATTTGTTATAGTGCATGTTTCTTGTGTTTAATTGTTTACAATTTCTATTTACTTACCATATTTGAGTGTTAAGCTTCGAATTATAAGCAAGATACAGAGATTTGCTCACAATTCTATGTTTGTACACAGATCTGAGGCCATTCATTTTTTTTCCATTTTAAATGCCGAATATGAAATACCAAGTTAAAAATCTTAAGCTGAATGTAATAAACTCATGTGAACAAAATATGACTCAAACCTAGCAAACTTTTGAGCTCATCTTCTACGATTGACGCTGAAATTTTGGTTGATCATTAGAAATTCTATATGAATTATGGTATGTTAAATACTTGTACACAAAAAAATTAAAGAATAATATGCCGTATATAACTACTCTCTGGGGCCCCCTCTTTATACAATGAATAATGTGAAATGTGAGTAAATAAAAACGACATCGTTAAAACAGTTTCCATAGTTCTGACACATTTCTGTTGCGGGGATAAAAGAATTATCGCTATTCCTAAGAAAATATTACAGCGCAAAATTATCCTGGTTTGTAGCCATTTGTTATTTTTGAATAAAAATGAAAATAATGGGTGGGCCATAGTAAATTCGAGTGATGTGCCTGTCAATACGGTAACATTGATTTTTATAGCTCTTTAACATGTCACGTGACAACATTTTTCATTCCAGTGTATTCATCAATCAAGTGTGAGTAAAGTTATAAAAGTCACGAGTTTACGCGGGGTAAACAACAGTCATTTAATTATTATGGAGAAGACAAATTTAAATTGTTGAATATTTTTAATTTGAGAAATTGAGCGCATTGAGATGCAATTTTCTTTACACATTGAGATGCAATTTTCTTTACACATATATACATGTAGGATTTTTTTTTATAAAATACAATAACTATTATATTTGAAAAAAAAAATACAATAACTAGTAAGTAGTTGAGGAAGAAAATGTACCTATATGCTCTCATATATTTTGATCGCTTTATTAAGTGGGGGAGGGGGGGGGAGAACGAAAATACAGGGAATTAGAAGTAAGTTATATAACAGTGTACCCCTACCAAATATTTAGTTCTATATCTTGCGTAGGATTTTCTTATTCTGTGTAAAAACAGTATTTCATGAAGGTACAATGTCAAAGATTACGTGTATGCAAAAATAAGTGTAAAATTCGAATACTTTACGATATTTAGTTTTTAAGGCGTCGAGCTAATGCTCGACAGCCTTCTAGCGATCGTCTGGATTGGCAATCGTCCAAATTCATGCACTGCACCGCTTTTTAAATGCGCATAAGAAATAAGTTCCTTAAAGTTTTAAACGTATTACAAGATTTTTATTCCATTTATTAAACTAAATTGTGTACCAAAAAACAAACTTTGCCTACCTGGTTATTGACAACTCATTGCATAAGTATAAATTTGCTTAATCAAGAAATGGCGGATGAATACAATCAGGTGTAAACATTCACTAAATATTATTTTAGTTTATCGCTTACATTTTAATTGGAGAGCGTGCCCGAAAGAAATAAAATTTGCGATGTAAATTTATTTCTTATCGGGCACGGTCTCCAAAATAAATGTAAGCGATAAACGTATCTAGTGATTTTGTTGCTAAAAATAAACACGATAATGCAGTTGATCTGGTCGAGCATTTTAGATAGCACGTGTTGTGGATTTGTTTGTAAACAACAGTACCATAGGGAATCTTGTTTCAAACGGGAATTGAAATAAATATAAAAATATGTTTTATTATTATAATTAGGGACATACTGTTAATGTATTCAAATCACGAACCTGTGAAAATTGTTCAAAGAAAATAATTTATTTTAAACTTTGACATTTCTTCGAATTTTGTAACCATAATGAGTTATTGAATTGTAAAAGCACCAATACCTATTTCATAAGAAAATAAACTTATTTTTGTTTTTAAAGCAGCACAAAACATAATTCATATACTTCTCTATTCTATGTCTAAAATTATTTGATATACAACTATTAAATTAACAGAAATTCAAATTATTGATATCATTCTATATAAAAGAAAAAGTCAGTTCGACGCCTTTGTGGCCGTTCCGGCCTTTGATTTGTTATTCTACCGAGGGCCATATGGCACAATATCTTTTGAACGCCCATTGTTGCTCAGGTGAGCGATGTGGCCCCATGGGCCTCTTGTTTCTTGCATAGGATCTTATTTTTGGTAAAAATGATATTTCATAAGGGTACAATGTCAAAGATTATTAAGTGTAGGAAAATAAGTGTAAAATTTGGATACAATTTATTTTATGGTATTCTTTTTTTTTGTTTTTCTACCGTGGGGCCATATGGCACAATATCCTTTCAACACCCATATAAAGCCATTGTTGCTTAGGTGAGCGATGTGTTTGTTATTAAAGTCAATATGTAAACATTACCGTATTATTAAGCTTTTAATGATTTCAAAAGCCAATTAGCGCTCCTACAACCATGCACATTATTATCACACACATTTGCACTTGAAGAGAATGAAGTTAATTGAATGTTTAAAGGAATGGTCACATCATGGAATTTTTCATGCAACATCCCATCCCATTTTCTTAATAGATTCGGGTGGTCTAAAATCATACAGTGAGAGTGTCATAAATTGTGAATCAGATGATAAAATCAGTTGTTAAATAATATCACGTGACCACCTCAACAGTTGACTCTTTTCAACTTACCTGCGCAAGTTGATTTAAGATTGGAATAAAAATAATCACATCATTTGACAAAACTTTGAATGTATACAATATTGTATTAACTGTTTGTACACCACAGATTTTTTTTTAGATTTGATGTTTGATGATTATACAGATAACATTACAAATTAATTGTACAAACTTATTTTTCGTCAAGAAGATTAATGCATGATGACATACAAATATTTACAAAGTACATCTAAATCAAATTTATTTATTTGTATTTTGAAGGGTGTTCTCAGAGACAAAAAAAGAAAACTAGAAAAGCAGAAAACATTGAGCTCTATACCCGTAAAAGAGGAAAAAGAGTAAGTTTACCTAACATTGGAGCATTCATAACTGAAGTGTTAAACTGTTTGGAAATTCAACCAAATGTGTAAAGTTCAAGTTGCAACAATATAAATACAATATATCTCATGTACAGCCTTTTGCAAAAGCTTAAAGGTCAACTCAAAAAATGTTAACATAAAATTAATATATACATATACATGGTTATCATAAAATCAACATCTATTGTACAAAATGCACCATTAAAACCAGTTGTGGGTGGTACTATCTATATTTGTAATTGTTTAAATAATAACTTTGTCTTTTTAGAGACCCGCAGGTGGACTATGAATCAAAACCATCAAATCTCAGCTTTTGGAAAAAGCTGTATTATTTTTATACAGCACCTGTCATTATTTTTGCGCATAATGTGGTAAGCATTTTCATTTGCAATTCTATGCTTTCAAATGTCATACTGGTTCTGAACCAGTTATTGGCTAGGACCTTGCAGTTAATAGCTAAATAAGGAGTGTATGTAGAACACAATTGCCCAAATTCAATGCAAGGAGGCTGGGTTGTCAACAAATTAACCATCAAATCTACCTAAAACTATGACGTATGTTATTTTGGACCTTAAACTAATATTAATTCAGAAAAAGTCCAAAAATTCCGCTTCAAAATTTGAGCGTTCCCCAATATCTAATTATTCAAAAATTTTCATCACAAGAAAGTTAATGTAGCCTAGAAATGGCCTTGACTATCTAGTCCTCTTAATTAGAGATCAACAACTGATTGCTAACATACTATGTTCTGTTTTTAATTTCCAGTTGTCCTATGTGATATTCCTGGGGCTGTACAGCTACATCCTTCTGGTCAAGTTCAATAAAGATGTCTCCAATGAAGAGATTATCCTGATTATTTGGGTGTTTAGCATATTTGCTGAGGAGGTCCGACAGGTAACCTTGGAGACAGATACCGTTTCATTTTTGTGGGGATACAATTATATATATAACCACAAAAGGAAATGATGTATTTGCAAAGATTAGTATTAATATTGCTGGTTCAAGATCTAGCTAATATGGTTGGGTAATCATTTTATTGGCAATTATAGATCAATTCTCATTGGGCAAATTACAAATATTTAAAAAGGTTGTTTTTATGCACGTATTAGGCTAGCCCACCTGAGTCAAAGAATCAAAAAAACTTTTCTGATCAAAATATGCTCATTGTCTGTTGTCTAAACTTATCATATTGTATAAAACTTTTTCCCCACAACCACGCATGGGCCAATTTTAATAAAATTGACACAAAGTATAATTGAGTGAAGGGGATTCAAGTTTGTTCATATAAAGGGCAATGCCTTCTTTCAAGGAGATATGATTTAGAACTATTGAAAATATGTTGGCACCCATTTAAAAAAATATTCTTTTCAATGTCCATTTTGCCAGAAAAACTGAAAATTGTGCAGAAGTTTTTTTAGGTAGTGTAGATTCAGATTAAGTTAAATCATGAATTCCCTGGGTTTAGAATGGGCCTTAATGGGGGCCTACATATTTACAGATTGAACGAAAAATCTTTGAAAAATTCCTCTCAAAAACTATGTCATCAGGTAAGCTGAAATTTGTGTGGGAACTTCTTAAGGTATAGTGTAGATTTATATTTGTTCAGATCATGATCCCAAGAAAATGAATGGAACCAGAAAGGAGTGTTAAATTTTTAAATATATATATTAATAAACTTTGAAAAATTCTTCTCAAAAACCATTTCGTCAGGTAAGCTGAAATTTGTGTGGGAACTTCTATAGGTAAAGTGTAGATTGAAGGTTTTTCAGATCATAATTCCAAGAAAATGAATGGAACCAGAAAGGGGTGTTAAATTTTTAAATATATAAAGTAATAAATAGAGAAAATTCTTGAAAATTCTTCATCTCCAAAACTAAAACAACAAAAGATAATTAATGTTTAATATAAAATATACATGTGAGGAAAAAAATTGAAATTTTTAAGACAAGATCTATATTCTACTAAATTGTCCAAATATTTTTACTGGTATTGATTGATACCTTAACTAAAGCTGATTTGATCTGTTATGACTAGTGTTGTCCAGGTGAGCAATGTGGCCACTTGGCCTCTTGTTATAAAGTTATAAAGGTAAATTTGTTGCATTAATTTTGTTAACATTATTAGAACATGATACATTTAACCAACTTTTATTTGAGTTAAAAAAAATACTCAATGTTTGCAAGTCTCTGCCTTGTTTTTCGCAATGATTTGCCACCACCAACCAGTTAGGTTACAAACATCCCTATTAGTATTACTTGCAGAGAACCAGTTTATTTTTTATAAATCGGGAAATAAAGTCATCGCAAATAAAAATTGGGTTACAGATTGTATTTACACTTAAAGTTAAGGTTAAAATGCAAATGTTCATGTCTTATCCAGTAAAAATTTAAGGATCTAGTCTTGCCTGAGAATTTTTAAGACAAGGTTTGCTGTATTTTAAAGAATATCAAAATAGATATATTAGATAATAGATAATATTATTTCCGAAACATTGAATAGGTTACAGATCATACCTTTAGTAATTGGACACCCTGTTCAGTAAGATGTCTATATATTTTCCTACTGTTTAACTGGCCAAAACTATTCCCCCTTAACAGAGAACAATTTGTGAGCACGATTTCTGTGATTTCTTTCACCAGATTTTATGTATCACCCTCACTGTCATAGTACACTTATTAAAATCAATACACTAATGAAATTGTTAGCTGTAACTATATTAACGATACTGATATTTTTTCCTTCCTCTTAACTACTATTAAAACATTTTCGTTATGCAATCCTTTGTTATTTTAAGCTATTATATAGCATAAAGTACTTGTAAATTTGAAAACAAATCCAATAAGTTACCTGTAAGTGTCCAATAAGTTTTAAAAAACTGTCCATTATTTTAAAGAATGGACATTGAAAACTGCCCAATAAAAAATAATGGATTGTAATTGTAAACTTATTGGACAGGTACAGGTGACGTGTAATAAAACAAATACCATGCAAAGCCATACATCTGAAAACAAAATGAAATTTAATTAAGCGTGCTCTGAAATATGATAATCCAAATGAACTGATACATCTCTGAAAAATAATTCAAATGCACTTATACGCGAGTGGAAAATAATCCAAATGCAGTTGTATATATCTGTGGAATCAGGAAAATAGTATTCAAATCCAGATTTCACCGGTTATACATACCGGGTATGTGTTTTAAGGATTTCAAAAGTTAAATTTGAAAGAAATATTTCCCTGCTCAATGTCCGTTTTCTTAGACAAACCACTCCGTATTAAGTCATCCAAATCCTGCTGATTCAGAGGTTTTAAAAACCTATCAATGCTCTCTACTTTTTGACTGGCGTTAATCATATCTTCATCAGAGATAACAGAAAAGACACAGTTCTGAATTAAATCAAAATCTGGCCCAGCCTCCATATCTAAAATGTCACTTAGAACACCATCCGTGTTTGGATGATTTTCATTATCATCTTTGAATTTTGACCGAGTTAAGAAAATGCTTTCTCCATCAGAGGAAGACATCTCGGTACTAAGACACAAGTAGAATGAATAAAAAATCAAGCAGTTCAAGTTATACCTAAAAAGTCACCTGTACCTGTCCACTAAGTAGACAATAGAAACAGAATTCTACTCAGGACTGCTTTTTAGCTCACCGAGACGAAGTCAGGGGGAGCTTATGCTATACCGTCGGCGTCGGCGTCCGGACCTGGTTAAAGTTTTTGTTGCAGGTCCTGTTTCTAAGCTATTACTTGTCCTATCTTCACCAAACTTGCATGGATGATGCATCAGGACCTACTTATGGACTTGAAAGACTTGGATGCTGAATCTTAGTCCTAAATTTCAGATGCTGGAGGAGGTTAAGGTTGTTGGACCAGGTTAAAGTTTTTGTTGCAGGTGCCCTTTGATAGCAATATCTAAGTTACTGCAGGTCCGTACTTCACCAAACTTGCATGGATGGTGTGTCTTATGATACTGATGCACCAGACAGGCTTAAGTGCTGAATCTGAGCTATTGGTTTCGGATGCTGGAGGAGGTTAAGGTTTTTGGAGCAGGTTAAAGTTTTTGTTGCAGGTGCCCTCTGATGATTATATCTAAGGTACTGCTGGTCCGTACTTCACCAAACTTGCATGGATGGGGTGTCTTATGATACTGATGCACCAGGCAGGCTTGGGTGCTGAATCTGAGCTATAGGTTACAGATGCTGAAGGAGGTTAAGGTTTTTAGAGCTGGTTAAAGTTTTTGTTGCAAGTGCCCTCTGATGATTATATCTTAATTACTACTTGTCCTAACTTCACCAGACTTCCATGGATGGTGCGTCTTATGATACTGATGCACCTGACAGGCTTGAATGCTGAATCTGAGCCATAGGTTTCGGATGCTGGAGGAGGTTAAGGTTTTAGAGCTGGTTAAAGTATTTGAAACAGGTGCCCTCTGATGATTATATCTTAGTTATTACTTGTCCTAACTTCACCAAACTTTCCATCTTATGATACTGATGCACCTGACAGGCTTGAATGCTGAATCTGAGCTATAGGTTACAGATGCTGAAGGAGGTTAAGGTTTTAGAGCTGGTTAAAGTTTTTGTTGCAGGTGCCCTCTGGTGATTATATCTTAATTACTACTTGTCCTAACTTCACCAGACTTCCATGGATGGTGCGTCTTATGATACTGATGCACCTGACAGGCTTGAATGCTGAATCTGAGCCATAGGTTTCGGATGCTGGAGGAGGTTAAGGTTTTAGAGCTGGTTAAAGTATTTGAAACAGGTGCCCTCTGATGATTATATCTTAGTTATTACTTGTCCTAACTTCACCAAACTTTCCATCTTATGATACTGATGCACCTGACAGGCTTGAATGCTGAGTCTGAGCCATAGGTTTCAGATGCTGGATATGGTTAAGTTTTTTGGAACAGGTCACATGTTTAATAGATAATAGTACTATTTCAAACTTGCATAGTTGATTAAACTGTAATATGAATGAATCACAGAGGAAGCTTCAGATGCAGAGCTTGATCTCGATTATCAAGGATGCTAAAAAATATATCTTAGTTATTACAGGTCCTAACTTCACCAAACTTGAATGGATGGTGTGTCTTATGATACAGATGCACCTGACAGGCATGGATGTTGAATCTGAGCCATAGGTTGCGGATGCTGGAGCAGGTTAAGGTTTTAATTGCTAGTGCCCTCTGATGATGGTATCTTAGTTATTACTGGTCTGAACTTCACCAAACTTGCATGGAGATGCGTCTTATGTATACTGATGCACCTGACAGGCTTGAATGCTGAATCTGAGCCATAGGTTTCGGATGCTGGATGAGGTTTAGTTTTTTTGGAACAGGTCACATGTTTTATAGATGATAGCTTGCATAGTTGATTTAACTATATTATAAATGAAACGCAGAGGTTGCTTCAGATGCAGAGCCTGATCTCCATTATCAAGGATGCTAATGAAATTTCCTACCTCACTCAAACCAGCTTGAAAGATAGATGTGTTTGTTGTTAAATGATATAACATGATTCCTATGATATAGTATTGTATGGTATGAAACATTATTGTTTAATATGATACAATATGATATCATATGTAATATAATAAAAAGTTATAAGATATGATATGATATTGTATCAATTTTTTAAATATTTTATGTTATGATATTGTATCATGATATCGTTATGTATAGTATTGTATATTATGATACAATATTGTATTATATTATTGATTTATTATTTTATCACATGATACTATTACATAAGATATTGCAAAATATAATATTGTATCCTATGATACAATATTGTATATTCTATAATATATATCATACGATATTGTATAATAAAATTATATGATATTAGTTTCTGTAATATAGAATTTTATCACATGAAATTGTATAATATGATACTGTAATGTTATATAGTATCGTATCATACGATATTGTATATTATGATATTGGTTTATTATATGATATATTATCGCATCATATGAAATTGTATTGTATGATATTGTAAAATATATAATTGTATCATATGATACAATATGTATAATAATATAATATTGTTTTATATAATATTTTATTTTTAATTATCACATAATATTGTATGATTTGATATGATACAATGTTAAGTGATAATTATATTGTATCATATGATACAATATCATATTATGTATCAAAAATGATACAGTATCATACAATATCATACTATATTATACAATCTTATATCATATTTTTCAATGTTATGATGTATTATGTGGTATGATATTGTAATATAGTACTATATTGTTTTATATATTATGATATTGTATTATTTGGTCAAATACAATAACTTATAATACAATACAATGTCATATCATACCTTACAATATCATATCTCATCATTGTTTATTATGATATTTTATTGTATTATATGATATATGTATCATAAATGTTGTAAATATAATAGGATGCAATATTAAATTTTATATTATTGTATTGATTAACATATGAACATATGATTATCATACAATTTTTTAACAGATGATATATGATATTGTGTCAAAACAGAATCCATGAATATCGAAGATCATAAAGTATGATTTTCATTTAATATGATAAAGGTGGTCTCATAAGGTGAAGTCTCATAAGGGTGATGTCTCGTCTCGGTGAGCTTTGTAATCTGTGATTACCTATGTTTTTGTTAGGGGTGGTTAAAAATAGCTCTCTTTATTTTCATTGTCTACTGGTGTACCTGTTGCAGTCTATTCTTAAAACAAAAGAGGAGAATGTTTTAAGTCAGATATAAGCCTCAAACTGTCCATTCTGTGAGAGAAAGAACTGATCTCGGCCCTTCGGGCCTCGATCAGTTCTTTCTCTCACAGAATGGACAGTTTTTGGCTTATATCCTTTACATAATTTAAAACCAATGAACCCGTTTAGCTAGAAGACTTGAATTGATGCATTTAGTATGTACCAGCTACTACATGTATAAACCCATGAACACTCATTATTAATTAATGGTTTAAAACTTCTTTAGGATATCAACTTGGTTGGTATGTCACATGATTTAATTTAAGAAAGATTTAATCATGACCCAACGAAGTTCATATTTAAAAAGCAATTTTTTGAACATTTCTATTTTTTTCTTATACACGTATTTTATATACTTAATTTATGAATTAAAAAGAGATATGAATTGAGATTATGAAGGTGGCAGTGTTTTAACATGCTAGTAAAGCTTTAGGCAAACCATGATCTTGTTTGATAATCATTGTGTGTGTCATAATTATGTTTATAATCAATGAAAAACTTTTGATTCCTAAAAATCTTTATGCAGAAATAAACATTTGTGCTTTTCAATTGTTTCATGTGCATGTACATATAAGAAAAAATATACTGCAAATGTAAAAATTAAATATATATATGTAATTACATGTACAGAAAAAAATGGATTATTATTCTTAAAATCAAGTTAATTTTGTTTACATGATGTACCTATTATATGTATGTTAATCTACATGTATATACAGTGTATTTCTTAAGGGATTAGAGGGTGGGGAAATGTTATGGACAGCTAAACTAATATTTGCATATTGGACAAAGAAGTTTGTTTCAGTTGCTTTGGAATGTTGCAAAACACACTTTTGCCAGTTATAGGTTTCAATGTACCACTGTCTGTACTAATGTAGTTTTTTAATTTGAACAGTTATTGTCGCAGTATTCAATATATGAGAGAATTACAATATATCGTACGTCCACCAATCAAAATGCCTCACTTATCATCAACCCCAGTGCTTCCAATAACACTCAGAGTTTTCGAGGCAAAAATCACTCATTTCACCCCCCTCAAAAGGTATTACAGTTGTGTCCAAAAGTTACTTCATACTCTAGCTGCTTTTGTTTAATACCATTAAAAAAAAATCTTTTTTTCAATTTCATTGATTGTGTGCATTTTGAAAATATTTTTCTCCCATATAGATCCTCTATTTATATATTATTTGGTATCCAGTCATTAGTAATTATATATAGTAAATTTGATTTCAAAGTTTGAATTGCAAATAAGTTGTAACAGTTAGTTTTTTCTTGTTTTGTTTTGTGTGACGTATTGATTGCTAATAATTGATATGTATGTGTGCCGTTGTATATTAATATTATACTAATTTGTAATTTGTAACAAAATATTAATCTGCATGAAATGATTATGCATGTAGTATACTGTAGCTTGGATAGATATATATTTGGCATGCTGTGTTATGATATATTCTTATTTTTACTAATAAAAAAATCTGCATGCAGAAAAATGTTTTGCTTAGTAACAACTCAACTAAAAAGAAAGCAGTTATAATTGCATGCTTTTAATAAAATTCAATACTTACTAAATTCCAATTTCAATTAAATTTTTTTAGAAATGTTTTAAACAAACCCAGTGAAATGTATATTTTGATAGATGCAATCCTCCTCGACCAAGAACTTCAATACCAAGCTACAGAGCTATATAACTGATCCGTGGAACATCGTCGACGTGGCGACCATTTTTATTTTTGTGATGGGAATAGTCCTGCGCTTCCTCCCCTTCGACTCCACCTTGGAGGCTGCACGTTGTGTCATGGCTCTCAACTTGGTCATCTTTTTCTTTAGAATATTACATATATTTTCTGTCCACAAACAACTTGGGCCAAAACTTGTCATGATTGGGAGAATGGTAAGTGGGCAATACTTTGGATTCATTCATGAATGGCAGCTTCTTTAAAATGTTTATTTATAAAAAAAAAATGCCATGTAATGGTGCTACCTGCAATCATTTCATATTTTAGGCATCTTTCCCTTGGACTGTTTATATGCTGTAAATATGCCTGCTGTAATGTTGTATATCATGTTGTTTACAGCTGAAGGACCTGCTGTATTTTATCATCATCCTAATGGTGTTTGTGGTGTCATACTCAATAGCAGCATACTCTGTCATGTACCCCAATTCAGAGCTCAGCATAGTGCTCGTTTACAATGTGATGAGACTTGGATACTGGAACTTGTATGGGGAACTTTTTTTGGAAGATATTGAAAGTAAAATTTTCATCAGTATTTTGCAATTTTCATGTGATAATAGATAAAGTTTTGAGCTTTAATTGTACTTAAAAAATCATGAATACTGTGGAATCATCATTGTTCGTGAGGGACTAATGTTCGTGGCTTTCATGGTTAACCCTTGCCCACGAATCTACATCCCCACGAACATATATGCAAGCATTTGATTTATATTAATTTGCAAAATAAAACTTGCTACCAACGAAATTATTTCCCTACAAACCAAGAAAATTTTGATGACCCATGAACATTGACCCCTACAAATATAAATATAAATGATTCCCCAGTATCTGATAATCTCATTGATATTAAATTCAGTACAGACACTCCCAAATTACCTGCTTAATATAAAAACATATCATATACTTATATGTACATGTGACCACAAGTGCTTTGAAAAGACTGTAATTATAAAGTTAGGGAACAAGAATGACACAGAAAGGAAGCAGATATTTTTATTTGAAGCTGTACTATACTGTTTTGTATGATATATTAACTTTATAATGATTAATTGGTTAAGAAAATTTAGTCAATAGATCAATTTAGGCACAACTACCACAAGTGATAGTCAAGTATGGGTGCATAATTTATCTCAATACCAACTGACCACCCCATTCTCATGAATGAATGTTTTTCAAACATGAAATAAGAAAAGCAGATAACAGTCAGTGGAGTTTAGACTTCAAAATGAAGCTAATTAAAATGCAAACAATAGCTATGGTACTCAAGTGACCATGCATCAAGGCCTGTGGGCCTCTTGTTTAAAGTATTTGATAACTTTAATAATTCCTAAAACTAACCGGAGGTTTTATCTGTTCTTTAAAATTTCCATTATGAAGATATATTTTGTGGCATATTATTGCCTTAAATTATTGCAGCATCAACAAACTCGGTATTAATGTTTATTTGTAGGGGAAGAGCCAGACTGTAGTTTTGATGACAGTGTGTACAGTAATGGCAGCTTACCTAGGTGTCCCTCTGCAGTCAGTCGATATGCAGTGCCAATCCTCATGGGCTTTTACGTGCTCTTTTGTAATATTCTACTTCTAAACCTACTCATTGCTATGTTCAGGTAAGTTTTTCTTTGTTACCAAATAGGTATTGTGTTGTGCTTGATATTTGAATAATTTTGATTAATTAGTACTAATGATTGTGTTTCAGTGCATTTCAGATCCCTATTGATTATTTCTAATTGATAAATTTCAAAGTAATATGAAATGCAATTTTCTTGTCAAAAAAGATTGTTGTGAAATTGCAATAAACTTCTTAATATAATTGATTTGTAGGGTTGTCACAGACAGACAATAAAATGTGTGAATATTTTTCATTAAATCATACAATGACAAATCTATTCAAAACTCTTGATGACTTTTTCTTGTGCTTAGTAATATGTCCTGATCAGATTCAGCATGTGTTTTTGAAAAAATGAACATTTTCCAATATTTCCCATTTAAATTAACATATGGGAAATATAATCTGAAAGTAAATATTTATAGGTCTAGATTGTTTCTGTGACACTGTTATAATGACTATATATATAAAATTCTTATAAAATAATGTTCACTTAGTCTTGAGTTTGTATATTGTTCAATTTGTTTACAGCCAGCTCCTATCTGACCCAATTCTTAATATTCCATACTTCGTGGAAAATGGAAAAAAGTTTCTATCTCCTTTTTCTATATATGCTTCTTGTATGTAAACAATTGCACTTTATCATTTAGAAACGATGATACAACCATTCATGTGATTAAGATTCTACTCCCAATTCAGTTTACCGCTTCTTGTATCATGCATGATTAACATTAATTGTCAGTAAATAAAAATTCCATAGAAATGAATAATTTTCATTGTCTCAAAATTTAGCCACCACATTTTCAGTATTTTTAACAACAGATATATAATGACCATGCAATTAGAAAATTAGGTTTTACCCTAAAGAACATAGATTTGAATAAAACATTTTGTTGAAATGTAGACCTTAAAGTTAAAATTATAATGGTAAGAAGGACATTGTCTAAATTAAGTATGAAAATAGATGGTTTCAGCATGAAGTGCCTGAATGCTTTTGTATTATTATATTCTGTCCTTGCATGGTCAATCGATAACATTCATGTAGGAGTTTTATATTTGACATGCAAGTTTCCCAGGTTGTTGAAATAAAATACATGCATGAATTAAACAACTGTGCCAGACGGTACTTTAATGATGTATTTAACACAAAATTACCTTTTTTATTTACAGTGGAATGCTGATATAAAACTGATATTTATAAACGAAAATGAATTATTTTAAAATCTTGGAGCTTTGGGTTTCATGTATTGAATTGCTAATTACAGTTACACGTTTGAGATTACACAAATGGACACTGACAGTATTTGGAAGTTCATGCGGTTTAACACGATCCGAGAATATTGTGATCGCACACCCCTTCCTGCCCCCTTTTGTCTGATCTCACATTTCTATTTATTGCTACAACAATGTAGCAGTAAGTGTTGTAAGCAAAGGAGTAACCAAATTAACAGTTTGAGTAAGTCTGATAAAGTAATTCAATTAAAGTATGATTTTGAAGTCATTTCAGTTTTTGGTATCTTAATTTTTTTTTTTAGCATGCTTCGATCCCTATAGTATTAGTATTTATGGTATCCCTATTTTTCTTTGTAAAATTCAGCAAGAGTAGTACGCAGCTGGATTTGAAAAAGTTGATGTTGCTTTCTTTGTGCATATATTATTTTAGATGGAACAGTATGATTATAGACACTAAAATTGTCGTAAGGAAAGGGATTGCCTCTGAATTAAATATCCACTCCTTGTCAAGTTAGCTAGCCTAATTAATAAGAAATAATGTCTACTCCTCTGTAACAGATGTTTATAAAAATAATTAAAGTATTTATATTACATGTACTAGAATTGCGTCCTGACCAAATGCAAATCATAAATCAATTTTGCTACAGAAACAAGAATGTTAAACCTCTGGTTTGTAGTTTGCAAACTTTCTGATTGCCAGACAAAATGAAACTATCCGGAGGGATAAAATTTTCATTGATAGCCAATGGTGACTCAAGTTTACTTTCAACTTATAAACTAATATTTTGATCAAATTAAACCAGATTATAATTCTTCACTGATGTAGCTCATAAGAGGAGCAACTGCATGAATCTATTAAATAATTTTGATAAATGTATTTTGCATGGCTGTTTAACTCTTAGTTAGATACCAGTCGCTGATAAAGTCAGTCTAAGCAGCCTTATATGTTGTTTTTGTGCAACTTTCTTCTCTTTCCAGCAACACATATCAGATTGTACAGGAAAACACTGATCAGTACTGGTGTTTCCAGCGCTACCGCCTGATCTATGAGTATTACACACGCCCCACCCTGGCCCCACCCCTTATTCTGATAAGCCATATGGCTTTGTTCATTCGATGGATTTTCGGGAAATGTTCCTTCTGCTTGTCCAGTCAGCCCAGTGACTTGAGTAAGTCAGAATAATTGTCAGTTTGTTCAACCACTTCACTTCATATTCTCGAAAAACATACATTATGTAAAGCCATTCACAGATTCCCATACAGCACGAGATAAATCAAATTAATGTGCATCATAGTCAACTGTCATGTACATGTTTATACATCCCAACAAAATAGAAATGATGGGCGGGAAAACTTGGAAAAAAATTTTTGGTTTAGTCTGCAGAAAACGTTACATCTTATTAAGTGCATTTTACTATCGCACATTAATCTACATTGATTTTTACCGATCAAACTTTTGGGTATTTCTGTCAAAATATAGACACATCTGACACAATAAAAATTGATGGAGAAAAGGATTGCAGTTAATTACATGTATTTAATGAATCAATAGGTTGCATGCACATATTTTTATTTTACCCTTCACTATGTACATGAGCCTTGTTTCAATTCCATCCATGATTGATCATTGTAGCCAATCATTATTGACTTTAACATCGTTAGCCTTTGCAGCCTATATAACATCATGATTATCATGATATGTCATGTGTTCGTCCATTTCATGATAAATAGCAACCCTGAGTTAATTAAGCCCCTGATAGACAAACACAAAGTGAGCTGTTGCTTGTTTTATGCACCAAACCTATACATGTAGGTGATTTAATTTCTTGATTGTCACTACCTCAAAGGATCGGCTCCTACCATTAGATGACCTCTTTATTTGGTCTAAATAAATGTTTTAAGTGAATGCATATATAATTCATTTGCTTTTTTGTGAAATTTTTAGTGACTTAAAATTCAGTGAGTAGTGTTCATTTTTGTTATCAATGTTACACATTTTTGCTTGAATATAGAGTGTAAGTGAGGCTGATTTTCAAATTAGTGGTAAGCTTGAAAATTTTATTTGTATTTTTTAAGCATGTTTGTTTATGAACAAATTGCATGGCTTGCAGTTAAAGTGCATGCTGAGTGTATTCATTCAGCAGTATTTGAAGCTTGATTACATGTTTTGTACATCCCTTTCATTTTTTTGCATCATCTTTTTGAATTCATTCTTATAGGATTTTGCATATTAAATTTTGATTTAAGTTTGAATCCAATATATCATTAAAAATTATATATCTATGAGAAAGAATCTTTTTTATAGTTATGTGAAATACTCATTTCATTGGTTGATTTATTTTTTGATTTTAGTCAAAAGGTTTTCATCAGACAAGGCAAGAGAGCTAGTGCAATGGGAAAATATGATTGCAGATGCATTTATGAACCGCCTGGAGCTAGAAGAGAAGAAAAACATTGAAAACCGAGTCATTAATACACAAGAATCGTACGTTCAATATTATAAACTTTTTCAGGTCTGTCGTTTCATTGTACCAAGAAGTGTTAAATATGTTTGTGAATCATACATTATTTAATATGGTATGTATATATGATATTAGATACACAATATACAATGGTACAGTATACATACATCATATGAAGAAATCATGTACACTTTATTCCACATGACTCATTGTCTAAATTTTGCCACGGTCCTGAGTCTGCATGGCTCTCTCTAGCTGTCAGATGGGTGAGGATCATACATATTGGCTGGGGTTTGCAACGATGCATATGACTATGCTCGTTAATATTCATATAAACTGCCTATCTTTTGTTATTATATAAAGGCTTAGAATAAAAATATATTACTTTGATACCTATAGTGATCGAATTGTGAGTCAAAAAATTTATTTGAAAATAAATTTATTCAAAGTATTATGTTAAATAGTAGTGCAAACTTTATTAAACTGAAAGAAATTCATTATAAAAGTGTTAAATTTCGTTATTAATTTCTATGGGACTCAAAATCAGTTTGCTATATAAATTCGTGATAACCAAATTCGTTATAACTGTAAAATTGTACAAAGGTTTGTTAAGAATTTTACTGGGGACTCAAAATTTTTTTGCTATATCCATGTTTAAACGAAACGAGTTTTACTGTACACATTTTCCCCATTTTCGCAAATTTTTTGACATGCGAAAAACACCCTGGATATACGGTATTTATTGGCGAACACTTACTGGGCACAGTACAATTATTTGTGTAGGCCTATAATTGAGGGTAAATAATTTGAAAAATGATTTAGAACTTCACTTACGAATGGCAAGTAATTCATGTATAAAAGAAATTCAAAATTGTGTCATGAACTCTTCCATCTCAGTTTACTGTAATACACTTTATTCCTACAATGCTCTGAATTTACAGCAATTTCACCAAAATTAAGATAACCCCAGAGAGAGAGAGATAGTGAGAGAGAGAGAGAGAGAGAGAGAGAGAGAGAGAGAGTTATTTTCTGATGCATTTACTATGTTTCTTTAGGATACATGAGCTGTTCTTCAAGCTGGATGAGCTACAGGATTTGCAGGCCACCTCGGGATCCTCGGGACAGGCACCTATCTCCAAGGCCCCTGTTAATCAGGTGGTCAGGATGCCTCCACAAATGGACAAGAGACTATTGGCCCTGGAGGAGCAGGTGACAAATTTTTTATGGTAGTTTTGTAATAAAGGTATTTTTCAAAATAAAAACTATAGTAGATGAAGTTATGAAGGATGCACCATTTTGGTTGAATTTATTGTAAGTTTAGATTGGAAAATGGAGAGAATTACATACTAATTTTACCGATGAATATTAAGCAAATGATTTCACCTGATCAGACAGTTTGAAATAAATCCAAGATGGCAGCGGTTGGTACCTTGTGTATTATTGAGTATAGGGTAAAGGCTATATCTTTAAAACTTTAATTTTTTTTATATATTATATATATTTGTTAATTTTATAATGTCAGGTGCATGTGCCTTGTAAAGGCCGGCCGGGGTAAAGGGCTGTGGTGGGTTTTTGTTTGTTTTTCTTGGGGGGTTGCTTTTTTGGTCATAAAGTGAATATACAAGTATATGACATGTTATAAAATTCACAAAAATGAGCTTCACATAGATTTAGAGTTGATAAAGTAGGTATATTGGTTATAAAGTTTAGTTAATGGACATAAAGATAACAACGTTATCTATATTTCACATCCATTAACCATAGTATAGCTTGATCCTCTACATGTAATGTTACAGACCTATAAACTATAATTAACACTGAAAAAAATCATTTGTGAGTGCAAAACTTAGTTTATCTGATAAATTTGTGAAACTATGATTAGCTGGTTTTAAATATAGTTAATGAATGTAAATTATAGTTTACAGAAGTGACTCTACATTTATCACCAAAGTCTACTGTTAACATTTATTTATTTACAGATGAACTTTGAAGACCATTCATTAACTATACACATGTAGACAGTAAACAAATTTTAAATATGGATTTTCAGATAAAAAGTACAGTTAATGAATCCCTAACTCTGATCAATGTCGATAAACCTAGTTATTGACTAAATGAAACTATAATAATGTTAAGCTAATTTTTGTGAATTTGGTATACCATAGATATGCAATTATTCCTTGAAACACCTTTGCCTCTTCTTATTTCATCAAAATTGTGTAATTTAATTGTATCATGGCATTTTAATTTCTGTTTAATTTCTTTTTATTCTTGAAATTCTCAAGATTGCAGTGGTATGTCAACTTAAAACCCTTTTTGCAGATGCAACAAAGTACTGTAGCTTTAAATTGGATCATGAAAATATTACAAGAACAAGAGAAGAACACAAGAGTGGCACCGATGCTTGAAGACAAGAGAGAAAATGGTAAGCTCAAGCTCACAATTTCAAAGAACAATCTGGATCTTTTATCATGTTTAGAATAACTATCATCATGATTTTAAGAATTATACGTATTTACCGTTTTGCTCACTTGAGGTGAACAAAAGCTCATGTATGGTGGTTTTCTGTTTATAATTTTTCCGCATCCATTTATCTGAGAGGCTTTTAATTTAATTTTTTTTACACCTTTTTAGGTCACCTGAGTTAATTCAGGTGACCTATTGCTATCCGTTTTCATCCGTCGCCGTTTGTCTTGCAATAACATTTTACATTTTTAACTTCTTCTTAGTAACTACAATGCCGATTGTTACCATTTTTGAGGCATCTCTATGGTAAGAGGAATCTAAATCGAGAAATTGATATGGCTCTACCATCCCATGGTGCCACATGTGGGGCCAAATATGAAATAAAGCTAAATTTTCAAAAATCTTCTTCTCTACTCCCACACATGTGAGGAAAAAACTGTTTGCATAGTTATGATGTCCATGAAGCCCTCTACCAAAATTATGAAATTCATGACCCCTGGATCAGGGGTTCAGGTGCTAGGGTGGGGCCAATATGGCCATAAAGTAAAAATGTATTAAATCTTAGAAAATCTTCTTCTCTACCACCATATATGTTTGTTATAAATGAAATGCATGATTATGATGTCCATGAAGCCTTCTATTAAAATTGTGAAATTCATGACCCTTGGGTCAGGGGTTCGGGCTCTAGGGTGGGGCCAATATGGCCATATTGTTAAAATATATTAAATCTTAGAAAATCTTTTTATCTACCTCCATATATATTTGTTAAAAACTAAATGCCTGGTTATGATGTCCATGAGGCCCTCTACTAAAACTGTGAAATTCATGCCGCCCCCCCCCCCCCCGGGTCAGGGGTTTAGGCTCAAGGGTGGGGCAAATATGGCCATATAGTAAAAATGTATTAAATCTTAGAAAATCTTCTTCTCTACTCCCATATATATTTCTTAAAAACTAAATGCATGATTATGATGCCCATGAAACCCTCTATTAAAATTATGAAATTCATGACCCCTGGGTCAGGGGTTCAGGCTCTAGGGTGGGGCCAATAAAGCCATATAGTTAAAATGTATTGAATCTTAGAAAAATCTTTTTCTCTACTTCCATATATATTTGTTAAAGATTAAATGCCTGGTAATAATGTCAGTGAAGCCCTCTACCAAAACTGTTAAATTCTTGACCCCTTTGTTAGGGGTTCAGGCCCTAGGGTCAGGCCAATATGGCCATATAGTAAAAATGTTTTAAATCTTAAAAAATCTTCTTCTCTACTCCCACACATGTGGGCAAAAAACTGAATACATGGTTATGATGTCCACTAATTCCTCTACCTAAATTGTGAAATTCATGACCCCTGAGTCAGGGGTTCAGGACATGGGGGGGGGGGCAATATGGCAATATAGTGTTAATGCATATTATGTTTAAAAAATTCTTCTCTATTCTCACATATCTGTATAAAAAACTGACTTATAATTATGTTTACCAGGAAGTCCTTTACTGGAATTTTAATTTTCTTGTCCCCTGAAGTATGGGTTTGACTCTAGGGCAGGGCCAAAATGGATGTATAGATTTTAATGCATATAATGTTAAAAAATTATCTTCTTTACTCCCACACACCTGAAAGGAAAACTGGATTCATGATTTTGTAGACCAGATCTTTAAGTTTTTCACCAAAATAATAGGTTACATAGTTTTTTTAAAAAGATTTCAGGCAGGGAGGTGGTCGTCATTACAAATTTATAATTATTCTACTCCAGAATGAAACCTAATTAATTAAATGTATATTTGAGACTCCTCAACAAGTTTGTGTATGGGTTATATGCTACTCAGGTGACCGTTAAGGCCAATTGGCCTCTTGTTACTTATTATAGTTTATTAACACCATACAACTCCAACTGCCATATTACCGGTAATTAAGAATCTCAAATTTCTTTTAATCAATAGTTCAATGAAAACTAAGTTCCATTTAACCTGTGTAGAAGAATATAAGAGAACCTGGGAGGGTTAATTAATTCACACCTACATGATTAACTTCCTGTTAAAATTTTTCTGAAAACATAGGATATTGTCTAGTAGTAATACATGTGAGTTCATAGTTTATATTTATTACTTATCATAGTTTATTAACACCATACAACTCCAACTGCCATATTGATGGCAATTAAGAATCTCAAATTCTTTTAATCAAAAGTTCAATGAAAACTAAGTTCCATGTAACAAATCATTTCCTGTGTACAAGAATATAAGAGAACCTGGGAGGGTTATTTAATTCACACCTATATTAAATTCCTGTTGAAATTTTCTTGAAAACATGGGATATTGTCTAGCAGTAATACATGTGAGTTCATAGTTTATATTTATAACTTATCATAGTTTATTAACACCATACAACTCCAACTGCCATATTACCTGGTCTCCAGTAATTAAGAATTAGCCACAGAAGGACAGCATATGCTAATCATTTATACTATGGTAATAGGTATTTGATTTTTGGTGTATATAGATGTACATTTATACATTTTACTATACATGTAAGGATAAGAAAATGCTGTGCCAGAGGAAGGGGCACTCTTGAAAGTGTAGGGTATATTGTCCAGCTTATGACCATAGTTTCCTATGGGTTGTCACTATTTTAAACATATACCCTGCTTCAGAAGAATCATGGGTACTGATCAAAGGTCTGTAACCTTATAGTCACCATTTTGAACCTATTTCAGAGTTACCCTTGCAACCCTGTTTTTAAAGAGACATGGGTATAGAAAAGGGGTATGTTGTATTTGTCCTAATTTTTAAAGCTATTTCATGAAAAAGCTATATGTTTTCCTTTTCTGCAGAGAAACTGCTCTGGATTTGAAACAAATTTGAATTTTTTTTCTTCAGTTAGTGCAGATTACCGTACTTTTCCAGATATTGAACTGATTTTCTATGCTTTGCTAAATATTAATGGCTCCAAGTTTGAAGCTAACATGAAGTCAGGAAAGTATTTATATTTATATATTCCCATGCTGCACAGGTATAAATACACTGATAGAGAGATTTCTCATGGTAATTGCTTTTCAGTCAAAGCATTCAGATTATAAAATGTTTTGGTGTTGGGGTGTATTTATTTATTTATTTTAAATTTCAATCATTTTATAAATAATATAAATAGTAATAATTTCATTTGGTATGTTATCAGGCCTTTGCAAATTTGAAAAATAATTATCATATGTCGAGGAACGTGTTGTCTGACATTAAATTAACATGTCTGGAGTTTCCCCAGAGTGCATCAATTTTTCATATCATATTTGTAGACCCTGTCATGCTTATCAAAAAAGTCAGTAAATGACATTAAGTCCATGCAAGTAACAACTTGTAATGATATTTTGGTTTTCCAAAAAAAAACCCCCAAAAAACAAAGAACAAAAAAAACCCCACCCATTAACTGCACAGTCATCTTGGCTTTATGACTTTATGTCAGTGTAAACATACTACATGAGGTTTGATTACAAGATAACTATCTTTTCTAACTATACTGCCAAACCAGGGGTCAGTTCTTTGCCAACTGGGCAGCTTGCTTAAATAAGAAGAGAATAACTTTTAGCTTACTATCCACTTGCAATAATGTGGATGCATTAAATAACATGCTTGTATGCAAGGTAGCAGGAAAGTATGTTTAAGTGTGCATAACAGAAGTTATATCATAACATCGATTTTTTCATTGGTAGATTAGTGTTTGATGTTCTAATATCAGAATATTTTTTCTATATTCATGCAGTTCTGATTTTGCCAATTTGCATATACATGTATTTTAATACATGAACCTTGTGCTGAATATATAGTTCTTAGAAATTATTCAAAACACAAAATAAATGTGAAAATTTCTGAATATATGTAGTAATTAATGTTGAGGTGAAAAGGGTATTTGATTGCCAGAAAAAGCATCAGAACTAGATTTTTATAGTAAAAATAAAATAAAAGTATGATTTTTTAAGAACATTTTTGCACAACAGTAATATAAATACTCTTACACTCATTTTTTTTTTACATTGAATAGAAAACAAAAGTGGTAATGAATTTTATTCATATGCTTTTAATAAAGTGATACAAAATATAATAAAACTTATTAAACTATGAAGTTTGCAGTTAATTAACAGAGATTAGTGACTGAAATTTAGGTTGAAATGTGTGGTTTAATGTGGAAGAAAATTAATGTATACTAAAACTGAATTAAAATGCTACATGTACTTCTTTGGGTAGCTTAAATACATGCAGGTAATAGAAAAAGTCTGTGACCATCTTAATTGGTGATCTAAATAATGATAAAAGACTACAGTGCACACTCTTTTTTAAATATGATATAATCTATTTGTTGTAGAAAAACAGAAGAAGGAGAAAGACAAGGCATTGGTAAAAAATACTGTAGAGGAGAGAAAACGTTTAAACTACAAGGCTAGACTGCCCTGCTACCCCCAAAGTCTTATCAACAGGTTCCCTGTCCCTGACCACAAAGTCAGCTGGGAGGTCAGTACTGTTAATTACTGGCTTTATTTTTTATATTAATTTCTTATGTAAGAAAATTTCAGATGATTTGCATGTCAGAGTGTTATTGTGTTAGTATTGCAGATCTTTTTCAGCCACAAACTTAATCCTGACATTTTCTGTAGTGGAGAAAAAAGACTAGTTGCTGCTACTATTATATCCAATATACTAGTGCATATTCTGCTAGGTTTTTTTTTTTAAGGAATGAGGAAACATTCTTTGAGTATTATGAGGTGATAATTTGGTCAGGGTGTGATCAAATCCAATAAAGTCCAAAGAGCTTTATGATAAAAGTTCACACCCTGACCGAAATTATCACATTGTAATATTCAAAGAATAATTTCTTATTACTTATATTTATATAATTTTAAGCCATCGTACGATATGTCATTTGAAGTTATTGGAATATATGGTACAAAATCGATATGTAGTGTTATCATATGCAAAGACACTGAAAAATGTAAATATTGTAAAACAAAGTCATTGTTAATGAAAGTTAGTTAATAGATGCTACAGACTTAGTTTGATATTTTGTGGTGCTTTATATGCATGTCATTTGTTCAAGGTCATATCACTACTCGATCAGGTATTTGTGACAACAAGAGTTGCTCATTTGATTACTTTAACATCTTCTTGATTAAAGAAATATTATCACATAATTATTCTTGGGGGAAAAAAACACTATTTTGTCACATCTTGTCTTTATTTTTGGAAATTGCAAAGCTTACTTAGCTACTTGGGTCAGAGTCAGACATTGTTGTTCCAGATATTGATGTGGCCTTTATGCCTCTTGTAAAATACCAGTAGCTGACATATATTACTCTTCTTGCACTTAAAGGGTACTAGTTTATTCGAGAAGTAAGTGGTTTAAAAAAGATGTTAATTATCACATCATTAAGTAGAAAATTTCTATATGTTATAAAGAGAACAAGATATTAAGTTATTGATTTGATCAATAATGTCACAATATTTCATACATTTGCATCATTTTAGATGTTTTTCTATGCTATAAGACAACCTCTAAAACTCTCTAGTACTGACAGGAGGCTGTAGGTCAACAAATTAACAGTCATATTATCCTTAGCTTTTTAGAAATGATACTGTAGAATCATTAAAATTCGTGTGGGTCAATTTTCGTGGAATGCTTAAATTCTGCATGTTCATGAGGATGTAATTTCGTGTATTTTCATACTTATAAAACGAAATACGACTTTATAACTCGAATTTATTTATTCGTGGAGAATGTTAATTTGTTGATGAGAGGTACCCACGAATTCCACGAAAATTGAGCCGCAACGAAATCTACTGATTCCACAGTATACATTGGATATATATTTTTCTATACAGCTAGCTCTCCCTCCAAAATGGCCATGACCATCAATCCCTCTTAAATGAAATAATGGAGTCTAAAAATGGCCACAAATATCCAGCTCTCTTAAATACTCACCTTGTTTCCCAAAGATCAAATTTCATTCAAACTATTGCAAACCGCAGAATTTCACATAGTTTCTTAGTACAGTTGAGATCTTAAAAATCTTAGACCAATTCTTAGTCTTGAAAAGATAAAAGAGGGTGAATAATACCGGTAAGTGTAGAGACAATATTGCACTCTGCAATATTTTTTTCTTTAAAGTTTCATAAGTAATTTTTAAATAATTTAAAGCATTATTTAATTTTTGCACAAACACTTACCGGTATTTTGTTGATGCATAGATATAGTTTTATTTTATTTGTTTTGAGGTATTTTTGTGACTCAATTCTAAAAGCAGCCTGTTTTGTCACCAAAGAACGATATGTTAACAAAATCAAGACTTCAAGACATAATAACCCATGCATCTCAATTAAAATAGATTTGTATTACACGCCAAGTATCTCGTGCATTTAAAAATTGCCATCTTATTTGCTTACAGTTGTTTGGAAATTATCAGCTAGTTCTTCAATGTTTTAATTTGATTTTACTGTCTCTTTATTCACAGTTGTAAAAACTGTGAACATCAGATGATGTTTCTAATTGACCAAATATTTACTGATTAGGGATGTCAATTTTACTTGGTTTGCTTAGTCGATTAATCGGAGGCTTTAGTCGAGCGATAGTTGAGTACTCGGTGTTTTTGGCGCATTTAAAACTGGGAGTCTGTTTTTAATCAAATAATGTTATTGCCACATTGATCTTATCTTAAATAAAAGAGCATCTAAAAACTTATAACATATACCAAATGTATTTGATTTAAAATAAATTGGAGAGTATTTTATCGAAATATCTGTTAAAAAATGTTCTGGCTTTTCTTTTTTTCTCGTGACTCTTACATATAATTTAGCTCCGTATCATCTTAGGCAAATCAAATGTGACCTGTTCCACGGTACTAAGTCATTTTCCTTGCCTGATCAATAATCAAAGTTTAATGATTATAAAAACAAATCCCTTAAGATAATTATTGGTATGATTAAAGTTTTGATTATTCAAATATCTAATCCAATAAATAGCTTAGAAGAAACACAAATTGTTCTCAGGTAACAGTAAAAGTCTAAGTAAATCAAAAGAGATTAAGTATTAGCCGCTTCAAAAATAGACAAGGGACATCGATAGAAAAAAGCGTAACTTACGGATCAAACATGTCGATAAAAGAAAAACTGTTTTCAACATTTGTAGAACAAAAACTGCTGTGGTAATAATAAATTGATAATATTTTTAATTTTTTTGCTTTTTTACGAGTAATCGACTAAGAAAATTTTAGTCAATGATCGGTGTGGCCGAGTGATAGTCGAGGACTCGTTGACATCCCTATTACTGATAATCATTTTTTAGCTCAACTGAGCTGAGCTTTTTTATCACTGTCGATCTGTCTGACTTCTTTTCCAGGACTGCTGGGCCTGTTTCAATTTAACTTCGCAAAAAGCATTATTGGGTGAAGGGAATTCCAGTTTAATGAAATGAAGTGAGATGCACTGTTTCAATGGGAAATAAACATGAATGATTAAAATTTGTTAGTATTATTCAAAAATCTTCTCAAAAACTGTTTTGCTAAATAAATGCATGAAACTTGGGTTGAAGCGTCATTAGGTTAAATTTTGTTCAAATCATGATCCACAGAGAGTAAGGTCGGCCTTAAAGGGGGGGGGGGGAAATTTTCACATAGAAATGTAAAAGAAAAATCTTTTCAAAAACCAAATGGCTAGAAAGGCTGTCACTGGTGTGGAAGCATCTTCAGGTAATGTAGATTCAAGTTTGTTCAAATTAATATTCCCAATGAATGGTGGGGCCGTACTGTTGGGGGAGGAGGGGGGGGGGGGGTGGTAAGTCAAATTTTAACTTACTAAGAATGAATAATTAACAATCTATTGAAATCTGTTCTATAGAAACCATTTGCCTAAAAAAGCTGTAACTTTTTGAAACCATCCTCAGATTGTGTAGATTCAAGTTTTATAATTTATAAAAGAAATTATAATCTTTGGGGTGGAAAAGGATCAGAAAAATTGTAACTTGTGTGGAAGCATCTTTAGGTAATGTCAATTCAAGTTTGTCCAAATCATGATCCTTGGGGATAGATTTCATTATGCTAGTGTTGCTCAGGTGAGCAATGTGACCCTTAAGTCTGCTGCTTCTTCTAGGCTATTTGCTGTCCAAAGCACATTTTCTACCACTCCAAATTTTATTACATTTAAATGCAAATTCATGAAAAGTTGATATATTTATATTTGCATCATCATAAATTTTCATAGTCTGTGTTGGTGTTCTCAAAGTTAAACTCATACTGTTTAACACCTCTTGATGCTCTGAGATGTCCAGCAACACATATTTTTAGGTCATGTACAATGAAGACCATTTGTTGTTTGTAAACAATTTCTGTTCAAGGCAGTAATATATATATTGTCAAATTTTGGTACATAAAATATTGTTTTTAAAAACTTGTACTCAATTCGACATCGAAAAATTATTTGGTTTTAGGTTTATTTTGTAGTCTAAGAAGTTTTATGCTTTATTCCTTGCATAAAACTAAAGGTTTTGATGTGCTTCAGAACCTTATTATTTGCAATTTTGAATTTTTAAAATTCACATGTAATGATTTTTAGATTATATGATTTTTGTAAAATTTCAAATGAATGGAATTTAACTGCTTACCGGTTGTAAGTATAAATTAAGCTATGCCAAATCTTCATGATTTTCATTTACCCCGGCTTATAGAATTAAAAATTTTTTTTAGACCAAATGATGCAAAGAAATGTTAAAATTTATATAAAATGCCTGATGTTCTGTGTTTATAAGAGAAAAATGTTCAAAGAATGTTTAAGTGAACACTATATATACATGTATTATATATATTTTACAAGCATAATAGTTTTCTTTTTATGCTCATATACATAAAATTTTGGTAATTTAAAAAAAAACCTCCCATTTTGAATTTTTGTATTAATTTTGTAGATTCCTTTTCCGGAATATGATCCAGTTATATATGAGGCACCTGAGGTTAAAGAACATCCATATTGGGCCGATACTATAGACCTTATCTTCATGTATGTTTGGTGTATCCATATTTTCATTAAATTTTAAAGCTAAGAAATTCAGATTATTTTATAATTCATAAGCTTTTATTGGTCTTGATGAAATCACATTACAAGAAATATACTTCAGTGGTACATTGAATAATGTTTGGATGAAGTATCTTCTCAAATCTTATCTTTATTATTGTCTTGGAAAAGAAGCAAAACCACTTTATTGGTTTTTAAAAAGTAAATGTTTTCTATCAACAATTACATGTGAAACAAAATACAAATACTTCCTTAATTATTATCTTAGTTTTATCAGCCCAACATCATATATTTTAAACCTCCAGATCTATACAATAATTACTCATACATGTACATGTACCAACAATAATAAATTTCATTCTCACAAACATTTCTCTTTCACAACAGGAAGCCTGAAGAGAGAATTGGAAAGATAAAGTTCAATGAATATGATGACTTAAATAAAGTTAACAGAAAAAGTTACGTAGGTACATACCAGGTACAAGATGGGCTTCCATTAAACCCTACAGGTCGAACAGGTTTAATTGGTCGTGGTCTCCTTGGACGATATGGGCCGAATCACTGTGGGGATCCCATTGTGACCAGGTCAGACTGCTAAGTATCCCGAAATTTAATTAAGGATTTGAGATTTATTTATTTTTTTTGGTTAAAATCTTTCTATATGCCATAACACAAAGCTACTTGTGGCATTGTGAAAGATTTATAACGCCACTTAAATAACAGATTGCAGTTGATACAACGATTGAATATTTAATTCATCATCTTTAGATTGAAATGATTTTTCACACATATTTTTAATGTTATTTGAATATATTTTTCATTGTATAATATGTGTTATAAAAAAATAATTTTGGCAGAATATTTTTATGCCTCTATTCAAGCCATGCTCTGGGCCTAAATCGACTGTTTTCTTATATATACATGTATGCATGTACATTTGCTTAAATTGCATTGATATGTATGTGGACAGAATATTTATTGTATCATGGTGTATTAGTCCAGCAAGAAGTCCTTCCAACTTTATATGTGTACTGTTTATCAACAGATGGAAAAGGGATGATATAGGAAATGTCGTCATGAAAGAGGGGAAAAAGGTGTTGGAGTTTGTTGCCATTTTCAGGAAAGACAATAAATTATGGTCAATTCCAGGGGTAAGTTGTTCACAATTACAAATCATCACATTAATGTTCTTAACGAATTCGAAAGAATTACTTTCACAGTCTTGAATGATCTATACTGAAAAAAAGTTTATGGTACTGATAATGAAAAAAATTTGATATGTCTACTGCTAGATATTGGATCATGAATCTGATTAGTTTTAAAAAAAACTTATCATTTCGCAATATGAAAGATGGTATAATGTTTGTCTTTTAGTCCTATTGTTGATACTGTGGAGTCATTAGAATTCGTGGTGGCTCAATTTTCGTGGTATTCGTGGGTACCCCTCCCCCACGAATTTAAATCCTCAAGGAAAACAATTTTAGAAAAAGTTATCTTTGTTACTGAAGCAGTAACCAACGCATCCACGAAATTAAATCCCCACGAATGATATAAAAAGTGACAATCCTTGAAAATTGGTCTCCATGAATTTAAATGATTCCACAGTATACAATGACATTTGGTTGGCCTTTATGGTGTTGTAGGGAATGTGTGAACCTGGGCAGAAAGTTTCCCAGTGCCTGAAGGCTGAGTTTACAGAGGAAGCGTTGGGGTCCTTGGTCGAAGACAGCAACATGGAGGAAAAAATTAAAAGTGACCTCAAAATCATGATGGAGGAAGGAGAGGAGGTACATAGTATAGGTTCAATACAACAATCATGGTCAAAATACAAACATCTCTTGTCGTTTCAAAATTTGGAATATGACGAGAAATCTAAACTAAACAACACAACTCCATATGCAGATTTATTTTCAACTAAAAAATTTAATATCAACTATATTTAAGACAGTTTTATATAATACAATTTTAAGGAAAGTGTTGATAAATTGATGACAGATTTAAGATTTTTTTCACTCTAGATATATAAAGGAATTTGTGATGACCCTCGCAATACTGACAATTCTTGGCTGGAAACTGTTGTGTTCAACTATCATGATGACACGGGAAAAGTCCTTCATCCATTTTTATTAAGGGTAGGTCAATCTCTTTTATTATTTCTTTTACCTAATCATTATTTAGCTTTGCAAGTTGTAGGCATCGGCTGCTTTTTAAAAGGTTAAATTGTGCAAGATCTTTGAGATCCAATACATGAATATATCTGATCAAGAGAATTATCATAATAGTTTGCTTTTGTTGTAAAATTATGAGTACGCTTACATTCATTACATGTATAAAGTAACTTTAGAAAATTTGAAATAGAAACCAGTATGTGTCAAGTTTTGAGTCCTCTTCTCTGTTGTTTCAAGGCAGGAGAAACAGTGGAAGCAGCAAGCTGGCTGGAGGTGTCTTCCAGTCTTATGCTCCACTCATCTCATCTGTACTATGTCCAACTCGTGGCTGAGAAACTAAATGCTTTTTTCTGAAAGGCAAATCATGGGATTCTACATATGAACTTAAAAATGTTAATCATGGAATGTATTCATACCTGAAAACTTGCATTTTTTATCACATTTTGATTTTGCTGGCCTTATTATTCATATTGTGTTTGTAATTGAAATATACTTCACATACAAAGATTTAATTGAGAAGCCTATTGATGAATTACTGTATATCAGGTTCACTGTGATAGATTCAAGTGCCTTTTTTGGTTCAATTCTGGTTTTATAAATTTGGATACATTTTCTGCTAGCTTGGCATGGAATAATTAGCTTTGCTGCAAGAACAGTTTGTTAAACAATTTCAAAATGCATATAAAATTTTGGACTTTTTACTTTTTAAGTTAAAAAATATTCTATCTAATATTTGTATTATCATACATAGCGTATAAGGAGATATTGTTATATGAATATTTGATGCGACCCTAAAATATTAAAGCTGCTTGGTCCGATTTTATTTCAAATTTTGTGTACGCTTTCAAACGATGGTTATGGTTGTACATGTATTACGACTTTGACATCGCTGAAAAATAAAGCTCATAATGTTCATGCAAATTAAAAATAACCTGTGTACATTTTTTTCGTTCACATTTCTGTTGTTTGCTTTGTTTACAATTGATGCATAACATGCGGGGTGAATAAACCCAATCATTCGGGGACGAAACCAACCGGTTCCGTTTTTAAACATTCCCATGATGCATTTTGGTTTGTTTTTTCGTTTGTTAAAAAAAAAATTATTTTTATTTACTTTGAATATTTCTAACTTTGAAAGGAGACCGATTCTGCTGGTGTAAATAGGAGAAAGTCCATTACTTTCTAAGATTATTGCTTTGTATAGAAAAATTATTTGATACTAGCTGTAATAACCAAAAAAATCAGACCAAGCAGCTTTAATTTGAATTATCAAATCGATAGTTGCTGTTATTTTAATCCTGTGTGTTTTAACATGGGTTCAGTTTAAGGCAATATCTATAGCCAAGGAGGTTATTATCTATTTTTTTTGCTTTTTCTAGTTTCACTTCTCCAATATACATGTAGGAAGTGTACAAAGGTATTTCAAATTATGTACTCAAATTATTATTTGCAGGCATAATTAATTGTTATTTGACTTATGATACATGCATGTGATTCGAATGCTGTGATGGAATTTATTTTACTTATACATAGTTATTATTTTACTTACGTATTTTATATGCTTTCCCGTCCCATTGAGAAAATAAACTTATACATATGTTTTTATGTTCTTGTGTCCCTCTACTTTAAACTTTCCAGTTATCTTTTTTTAAGCATATAAAAACAAAACTTTGACCTGTTGAAAAATTGTAGCGTAGATTTTACGTTAACAAGGAAGATAGTGTATCAAAATAAAGGTAGCTTGATTGTTTTATGTCTGAATATATCCCTCTAGTTGGGAAGTCTTTAGTATGGGTTTTACAGGTACAAATAAGATAGTATAATTATTAAAATTATAGGTAACATGATTTTTTTAAATGAAAAAATATATATGACTTATGTGTACATAACCATAATTATAACATGGTATTAAACAATTCCACTATTCAGAACCAGATGCAATTTCCATATTTCAAGTGAGTTTATTAACAGAAACTCAATAAGAATGAAAAATGTCCATTGTTTTGAATTAATTTATAATGCAGTAATTCTAGACGGATGTTTATGGAATCTTAAAGACTGGATCAGTGTAAAAGATGTGATAAAATTTTAATTGTAAAATTTAAAATGAAAGCTAAAGGATTTATTTAGTTCATATTGTCCTGTATTTTTTAATATGATCACTACAAAGAAAACATGGTGTTGAGATTTGCCCTGATTTTATTTTTTTACATTGTTACTATTTACTTAATTAAATTGAATCATTTAGTTTCATAATGTTAACTTCATTAATCACGTTGCAGTAATTTATAAAAAATCCATTTAGGTTATGAGTTATATTATTTTAGTTCTCAAAAATTTATTGAATTTGCGGGATTTTTTTTTTTTTTTTTGAAAATTGTGAATATTTCTCTTAAAAACAAAATTTAGTTTTTTAGCCAGTTTTAAACAATCTGTATCTTATTGCTGACTTTCTAATGAAATAAGAGTATTTTATTTTGTAACATATACACGTACATGTTTTCTTGTGTATGAAAGTTTGTTAAAAGTTTGGGCTTTTTCTGTATGCATAGGTATGTGTAAATGAATGCTAACAATTCCTTGTTGATAATAAATCAATTTACAAATACAAAGAATATATTTGATACACCAAACTTCACTTTTTAGCTCACCGAGATTAAGTCGAGGTAGCTTATGCCATACCCCTGGCGTCGGGACTTTGTTAAGGTTTTTGTTGCAGGGCCTGTATTTTAAGTTATTACTGGCCCTTACTTCACCAAATTCGCATGTATCATACATCTTATGATACTGATGTACTTGACAGGCTTGAATGCTAAATCTGAGCCATAAGTTTCGGATGCTGGATGAGGTTAAGATTTTTAGAGCCTGTGCCCTTTGAAACAAATCTTAGTTTGTTTTGGTTCAGTCTTCATGATGATGCATCCTGTGATTCTGATGCTCTACAGAGACGTGGATGGCTGAATCAGAGCCATGGGTTTCGGATGCCGGAGAAGGTTTATTTTTTCTGGGACAGGTCGCATGTTTATTAGATAATAGTACTATTTCAAACTTGCGTGGTTGATTCCAATATAATATTAATGAGGTAGCAGAGGACCAGATACAGAGCATGATCTCCATTATCAAGGATGTTAAAAAACTCCTACCTTCCTCAAACTTACTTGATAGATGTGTTTGTTGTTAAATGATATAACATGATTTTAATGATACATTTTATTATATATATATTGTATGATTTGATACGCTATTGTATTATATGATACAATGTTACATGTATATTGTATAAAAATTTTGTAAATTATGATATGATAAATCATATGGTATTGTTCTATATAATATTGTTAATTATTATACGATATTGTATAAAATTACATTGTATTATATAATATAGTATTGTATCACATGATATTGAGATATATAATATTGTATCATATGATACAATATTGTATACTATTATATATAATGTATCGTGAGACACAGTTTGGTAGTAGATGATATTGTATTATGAAATATATTCTTGTATCACATGAAATTGTATCATATGCTATGATATAGTATAATATTGAATCATACGATATGATACAATGTTGCATCAAATTGTACATCAGTGGCGTAGCTAGACCAGAAACGAAGTGCATGCTAAAAATGGCAGGGGGTCTGGGGGGCCGCTATCAGGCCCCCAGTGGGTCCAAGGCGAGGGGCCCAGGGGGCGAAGGCCCCGGAAGCTCATGGATTATGACGATTTTTAACACTAAAAATCATCGCAGAAATTGAAAGGAATGATCACTATTTAAGCACATTTTTAGGCAGTTAAAATTGTTTTGGGTATAGTTTAGGCATAATTAAAATAAAATCGCAAATTTTATTAAATTCTAAAAGAAGAAAAAACTTTTGACGTTTGTTTTTGACCCACTCAAAGCTTTTATTCTTAAGTTGATTTTCACCTAGTTTATGGTAATGAATATTTCAATAAAGCTGTGATATTCTATGGGGGAAAGTTAAAATGATGTGTAAAACTAAGTTCAAATGCAAAATAAATCTTTGCTTTATTAGGTACATGCATTGTGTACTGTTTCTTTAATATGGTACTGTAAGACAACATTGCGTGTCTATATTTGGTACATAAGACGTCTTTGTTTAGCATTGATAAATTTGTTGATGATCGGTTGACGGGTTGGTGTAAATTAAGTATGGACCTTAATACTTGAATTCTTTTTGTTAGGTTTTTTTTCTTTACCTTTATTTTACTACGTTTCTTCCTTTTTTTTCCCCAAACAATGTGCATGCTCAGGCATATAAGCATACATGGTAGCTACGCCACTGTACATTATTTATTATATACAATATCATATTATGTAACTTATATGATACAATATGACACAAAGCAATATCATATGATGCAATATCATAATTTATCACGCGATATCATATTATATCATAAAATACTATATAATATTATGTTATGATATTTTATCATGTGATAAAATGCAATAATTTATAACACGTTGCAATTTAATATCATATTTTATGATACAATATCATATCTTGATACAATGTCATAAGTAACAATATCATATCGTTTCATTGTATATTACAGTTTTATATTGTATCATATGATATATCCTATGACACAATATTACATGTATAAAGTATTTTGTATTATTGTATATATTTGTATTGTATCTTACAATACCGTATACTATTAACATTTGATTAGCAAACAGCTTTTTTACAACCGATATCCGATTTCTTTCAAACCACACTCCAGTATCCATGAGTATCTAAGATCATTAACTATGATTTTCATATATGATAAAGGTGGTCTCATGATGCCCCGTCTCGGTGAACTTTGTAATCTGTGATTAACTTTGTTTTTATACCCCCGCAAACGAAGTTTAGGGGGGTATATTGGTTTCACCCTGTCCGTCTGTCTGTCCGTCCGTCTGTCCGTCCGTCCGTCTGTCTGTAGACGCAACTTTGTCCCCCATATAGAATTTTTTATTACTGCATGGAACAGTTTGAAAATTTGTACATATGTTGAACACCATCTGAAGATGTGCACCTGCAATTTTTTTTAAGATCAGACAAGATTTAATGATTTTATGACAGTTTTCATTTTCCTTATTCTATATATTGTACACTAATGTTGAAAAGTAAGGGGGGTAATCCTTACAGATTTTATTAATTAATTAATAGAAAACACTCTAAAATATATTTATATAAATACATCCAGATGGAGTTTTTTGTCTTTATGTCTTAATTAATAAAAAAAAAATTATTAAATTTTTTTTTTTTTTTAAGTATTCTATCAACTGACAATGCAAAGTTTTTGTTTGTCAATGATAAATTCTTAGGAGCTAATAAGAACATCAAAGACAAGTGTGGCTGAATTCATTTGTCCCAAGGGAGCCATTATCTGAGCCATGGTTCAGATGGAGCATGTGTTGTGGGGAAATTGATAATCTGTTAAGTGGGTGATGGTTTTGGGGCTATTTTAAAACTGTTTCATGTAAACCAAAAGGTCTATCATTATAAGGAAATAAATAATATAATTATTAATAAAGAAGTTAAACTATTTTTAGAGGTTGTTTAAATTTATTTGTCAAATAAATTGATGAAGTGACCCTATTGGGCATTAATTTAAATGAAATTCAAAATTACTGATATGATTGTAGTGTTTTGGCAATTTTAAAATTGTTTGTAATATTAAATTTTCTTTTTTTTTTTACATATTTTTACATGGTATGGTAATTATGGTAATGTTTTGGGAGTTTATTAAATTTAACAAGTTCACCAAAGAAAATCATAGTCCTATGGGATCAATTTTCTGATATGGAGTTCCATTGTGCCATAGGAGAAAGTGAGGAAAATTTGAAACAACTAATTGCATCTGTCAAGACTCTTATTAGAAAGATATTGAAAGTTTTATCAACAGAAGAGCATTGCTTGGCTACCGGTATTTCTATTCACTGCAAAGGGAGGGGTTATTGTCATTTTGTTGGTTTTTCTTTAAATCAATTAAATTAAAAAAATATATCATCAAAAACATACATTTGTAAATGTATAACTGTCATAGATATGCGTTTACAGTGAAATTCTGACAATTTTGATTTTAATTTTTCTTTGTTAACTAATTTTTTTTTTTTTTTACAATTCTAGAAATTTTTTTTTGTATGTGTTCCAAACCTTTATTATTCAATTCAATTATTTGTCCCATTTGAAATTAGCCTAGCGGGGGTATTAGTCCCATTAGGACAGTTCTAGTTTTAACTGCAATTGGTTGTAATCAGTCATTGTGTGATGTGCGTCCTCCCTAGAAAGTTAACATTTTTAACCGGGTTTTCCAAAGGAAAAATCCGGTTATTGAAATGGTGAAAATGGCGGGCGGGCGGCTGCCAAAAGGGTACCTTATTGTACGGATAGCTCCTCCTACAGTTTTCAAGATACGAAGTTGATCTTTTGCAAATCAATTGGACCTATATCGGAGGTGTGCATATTGCTAGGATTCTGATTTATGATAATTTATGGGGAAAAAAACAGCTGTTGAACTTAGTCTTTTTTTTTTGACAAAATATTGCATATAGGGTACCCATATTGTACGGATAACTCCTCCTACAGTTTTTAAGATAGGAAGTTGTTCTTTAGCAGATCAATTGGACATATATGGGAGGTGTGCATATTGCTAGGATTTTGACTGCTGAGATTTTATGAAAAAAAACCAGCTGTTGAACTAAGCCATTTTATGGCAAAATATTGCATATAGGGTACCCCTATTTTACGGATAACTCCTCCTACTGTTTTCAAGATAGGAAATTGTTCTTTTTCAGATCAATTTAATATATATCGGCGGTGTGCATATTGTTAGGGTTTTGGTTTCTGAAGATTAATGAAAAAATACCAGCCGTTGAACTACATCAGTTTTTGGCAAAGTATTGCATATAGAGTACCCCATTTCCCTGGATAGGTAGTGTTTGTCAATTCAGGGTTGACAAATGGATTATAGATAGTTTTATCTTGGAAACTACATGTACTAGGCAAATTGTTTTGTTTTGATTAATCTAAATGGTGAAATTAAAATCAATTATTTTACCACATCTATGGCTACACGGGCAGGGCAAAATTTGCAAAAAGGCCACATTTTCAAAAATCGTCTTGTCTACTCCCACAGATGTGGGGAAAAACTAACTGCATGGCTATGATACTCGCAAAGACCTTTACCAAAAATGTTAAATTCATGGCATAGGTTCAGACTCTAGGGTGGGGCTTGCATGTCCATATATTTTTAGAAAATTGAATAAATTCTTAGGAAATCCTCTCTACTCCCATATCAAAGTTAGAAAAACTGAATGCAGGGTTAAAATGTTCATAAAACCCATTACCTGAGTTTTGAATTCCTGGCCCTGGATAAGGTGTTTAGAACCTACGGTGGGACCAAAAATGGCCGCATAGTGAAAATGCAATAACTCTTAAAAAGTGAAAATCTTCTCTTTTTCCATAAAAAGATAAAAAAAACTAAACGCTTATTTCAGGAAAACCAAATTTAAGATTATGGTGACCATATAGCCCTTTACCTTAAACTATGAAACTGCTGGTCCCTTGGTCAGGGGTGTTATTGCAACATATTGAAAATGTAATAAAGCTTAACAAATCGTCTCTACTTCCATATAGATTTAAGGTAAACTAAATGCAAGGTTATACTGTTCACAAAGTCTCTTCTACCAAAATTGTGTAATTCATGGCTCCTTCAGCTTGGTTTGAGATTCAGACCGAAATGCATTGCCAAAATGGCCATACAGTGACCGTGTTTTAAATATTAACCAATCTTTCAAGCAAGGCCATATATATTTGAGGAAAACTGAGTTACATTATCATAATTTTTATAAAGATCTAAACACGAATTATTTTAAATTATAATTATGATGACCCGTGGGTTAAGACCTAAAGGAGGGGACCAAAGTTGCCAAATAGAAAAGATAAATTAAATTTTAGAAAACAACATGACCATATAGTATACAATTATTTAATACTTGAACAGTCGATAGACACGAATATTTTCCCCTTGGTGCAGGGAATAGCTCAGTATGTTCTATTGCCCGAGGCTAAAGGCCGAGGGCAATAGATCATACTGAGCTGTTCCCTGCACCAAGGGGAAAAATTCGGGTCTATTGACTGTTCATGCATTAAATAATTGTTTTATTACGTAATTCCGTTTTTAGTATTAACTGAAGGTTTTCATACAATTATGCATTCAGGTCATTGTAAATTGATACCACGATGACCTTAAAGATAAATTTTAAGAACAAAAGTGAAATAAACATAATAAAGTTATCTTTTAATCTTGTAGCAATTGTAGCAATTTCACTTTTTCTAAAATTCGTTGCCGGTCCAATAGATCGCAGTCTATTGACCGGCGGACTAGATCGCAGTCTATTGACCGGCAGTTCAATAGATTATTTACAAACCTGAATACACATACAAAATAGACGAAATATTTAATTTGTAATAAAACAACAAAATCCTTTTGATTAGGCATTAATAAAAATTATTAAATCTAAAAAAAAAACTCCTCTACTCCCATATTTATTTGAGAAATACTCAGAATGCAAGGGAATCCTCTACATAAATTAGGAAATTCATGACCCCGAGTCGGGGATACAGGCCGTTGGGCGGGGGTAATATAGCCATATAGTGAAAAATGTATTGGATCTTAAAAATCTTATTCTCTAATCCCTAACATGTTATTGAAAAACCTATTGCATGGTTATGAATTTACGTAAAACATTTGTTCTAAATATCCTTTTCCCACAAAAATCTTAATGACAATCAATCCTATTCCTGTGCTAGCTGCCAATTTAGTCCTTTTCACGAGAAAAATAGGCAAGGTATGTGCAATTTATTTCAATAACATTAGGTGCAAAGAAAAATATTAGATAAGAAATTCATTTTGTTATATAAGCTAAAGATAAAAAGAAATGTAGAAAACCACTGCTCTCAGTGTGACCTCTACACCAGTATTTGGTAGGCGAAACCTTGATTCGTAAGCATATCGATTGACATCCTTGGGCCACTTTCAGAAAAAAGCAACAAATACATTATTTAATAGTCATATGTGACTGTTTAAGCAAATAAACAGATACATTGCCATTCCAGACCAGGAGTGAAGCGCAAAAGTAATACTAAATGAATTTATTTGTAGATTTGGAACCGCTTCAACTTCATTCCGATTAAAGTATCTCACTCCTCACATTTTGGTTTCAATGCACATATGATAATTATATTTCAAATGAATATGATTTCATTTATTTAATCATCACAGAAATAGCAATAATTCATAATTTCACAACATTCATAAAGAAAATCTTATTAGATATAAGAAACGAACAAGTTTTTGTGGGAACTATTTTTTTGCTAGGAAAGTTTTTTAGACGAAAATGAAAGAAACAAGCAATTTTATGAATTTGTAATTTACTTTTCTTTTCATTATTCTATATTCATTATTCACATTTTTAACAATTGATAGGTTTGCAACATATTCTATAGGTGCTGTGTGACATGTACAAAATAAAATCACAAGAGAGTTATGGACGTTTAGCATAACATCATGCAAACATTTATAAAATGTCTGAATATTTTAAGCCAAATTTTTGAAGATTTTTCCTTCGACGCGCTCTATCTAAAAATTTGACATCACTGACCCCAACGTTTTATTATGTTCAAATGATACTGAATACATATGTAGGCAAACTGGATAAAATCCGTGATATTCAAAAAGTTCTATTTAAA